>NC_056744.1:1445945252-1446200252 GCF_019279795.1 Protopterus annectens | reverse complement strand
AGACCTGGTTTACTCCTGCACATGATATCCTTATTTTTTTAGGTATGCCCCTATTTTCAGGCTTGATTTACCCCTTCCCACAATTTCCCGAAGTTGTTCTCATCATATGTAATTTTTGAAGCCATCTCCTACACAGAAAAACCATACTACATGACCAAAGACAATACATATCTTACCTCTCTCTTTTTCTGAAGCAAAAACAAATGACCTTTTATGGTAGAACTTTGAAATACAGTTCATTAAAGTCTACAGGTTTTATACTGTCTTTTTGATAATGTGCTTGTATTTTTCCATCATTTTGGTCACTCCATTTCTAAATATGATTTTCTGAGTAGTATCCCACATTCCTACTGGAAGTGGAAACAGTTATGTTACTTGGATCGTATACTGTGTAGATGTCCAGATTTTTAGCTGGATGTCCCTACTTTTCAAGAGCATTTTATTCCTATTTTCAGTGTCAGCAATTTGAGAGATATGGAGTACTGTAGCAGAAATTTTGGGTGAGTAAATGGCTGTAGCGAAGGAAATTATTATTTTGTGCTAGGACACTGGGTCTGGATTGCCTGTACATAGTAAGGCTTTGTTAAGTCTTACTCTGTTAGCGGCCAAAACAATTAGAAAATAGAAATCAAAGTATAAACCAGCTGCATTTAAAGTACTGAATATTATAAATAATATAAGAGAACTGAAAGAAGGATCTTTAGAAAAAGGAAGGAGCAAATCGCATTGAAATAAATAGAAATTGTGGAAACAATACATGCAGGATAATATTGGTTCAGAAGGAGTAATGCGGTTTAATGGAAGGCAAGAATTGAGCAAATTATGCAATATTGCACTTGTGATAGCTATACAGAAAGAAAAGATATGTGATGTATAATGTATGTAAATGGAGAAAATGTTAATTCTTTTATTTTCTGTTATGTATGTCGTCTATGTCTAAAGTGATGATTTAATGAAGGTGTTTAAAAAACTTGTTCTGCACTTTTCTGACATCAGAAAAGTGTATAACATAGAGGAGTATGATCAGGTCTGAAATCATTACCTGTTTATTATATATTCGAGACACAGATGCTAAGAAATTCACCTCAAAGGTGAAGCTCGAAAGGTGAATCTTTTTTTAAACATCTTTATTGAATTATCACTTGTGACATAGGCAAATTTACATTTAAACAAAAGTAATCAAACTGTATTAACAAATTAACATTAACAAACATACTTCACATATATTGCTGTATTGTTATATATCATATAATTTCAGCAACATTACATAAATTATTCAATTCCTCCCTCTTTTTCTTTTAAACAAGAAGCATGTTTATTAAATCATCATTTATAACATAAACAATCATACATTAATACAAATGAAAACAAACCACACCGACACAATCCTAGTTGTAAGCATTTTACATCACAAAGCATATTGACACACTCCTTGAGAGGTGAATCTTGATATCTATGTCAGGATCACATCATTTACCATTATGATTGGAGACCCAATCACAATTCTTTGTAGTATATGGAGATTTATCTGCTGCATTTACTTACTACTGGTAACAGTAAAAAAAGGGAAAAAAAATGCTGTTTTTCCAGATTTCAAAAGCATTTAGCCACTTAGCGGGAGCTATCAGAAAGGCATTGTAAATCACTTCCTTATATTTACACTTACCTTCTCACTGTCCAGATTTTCACAGAATGTCCAAATTTTTGCCTCATTTGTTTGGTCTGTTCCTCATAAAGTTTCTAGTTTTCAGACAATTCACAGAGAAGTGAAATCAGTGAATTGTGATATACATTCCAGTTTCAGAGTTTGTATCCTTCAGAGAAAATGCAGACAAACACACACACACATCCTGATACCTTCTAAGTTTGTAAAAGGAAGGAACACCCTATCAGTGTAGACACCAGGCAGAACCAACCCTTTTATTCTGCCACTGTCTTATCTGGTGCATACTGGCAGGTTTTACTGACTAGCCGAAGATCCAACCTTAACAACTTAAGCAGGGGGTGCCTAACGTTTGTTAAGGTCAAATTTCACGACACCCCAGCACTTGTCTGATTTTTCTTTTTCCAAATAGCGGAGTGTAATCACCGCACTCCATGCACTACAAGATTTATTGTTGGTTTCCAAGTATAATCAACACTCCATTTGCATTACAAGTGACCTCTTCCAATCATCATGACTGTGATAGTAATAAACTGAACAACCAATACAATGGTTTAAAGAGCCCTGAGTTTTAAAAATCAAAATACCTGATAGTAAATCAGCACCCATTACTACAAGACGCTTTGAGATTATACACTACTTTTGTGACATTTATTTTTGTTTAGTTTAGTTTAATTTAGATTAATTTGCATTTATTTATTTATTTAAATTTGTTGACCAGTCTGGAGCACTAATCGACCAACAAAAAAAAAAAGAACAGAAAAGACAAACAGTGAAGGCGAATTTAAGTTACAGTGCTAGTACAAAAAGTTCACAAGAGTAACACACACAAAACTAAAGTGAAGGATGCGTACAATATCCATATGAATGGGTCAATGAAGTATTTGCGTGTACATGTGGCTGGCAGCTGTACCTGCCTCTCTAGCCTTACTAAAGAGCTACGTAAGATATAGCCTGGTCCTTTTGGTTGTGAGGTAGGAAAGGAAGGTGAGTTAGAAGGTGTAGTGTATTTTAGGATGGAATGTAATCAGAAGAGTAGATAAGACAAGAAAATGCCTGGCGTTAAAAACTGAAAGCTGGGATCTGTATGTATTAGGACAATCATAATGTGCCAATGATGACTTATTAGTGTGAAATGTAAAACTTGTTTCATTGTAAGGATCATTATCTCAGTATAGTTCAAGCAAAATGGAAATTTGTTGCAGGTCAGTGTCCACCTATCCAGTCTGACTTCCAGTTTGATCTCCTTCCGATGCCCAAGAAGTCATGCTGGCCAGAAAGAAGTGAGCATCCTACACCATTTCCATTTCCTTTTGCCATGATCAAGGCCTTTGGTATTTTGCCCTGTCTCATCAAGTTGACTTCCAGCATGATAAGAATATTTTTTCTTGCAGTGCAGTACTGTTGATATTTGTTTGTGCTGATCACAGTTTTTTTTTTATTTGTTGAGTATGTGTTGGTATTTCCAAAGCTTATGATATTCTTAGGAACAATTGATGACAAGTTTTCATGTTTTAAGAAGAAAGCTGATGGGGCTAAGAACCCTGAGATGAGCAGATGTTCCTCTTTCAAGTGCATCACAGCTCTTCAGTTGCGCTGGCACTTATGTGTGAGAACTGAGGGTGCTTCACTGTCAGGTACATTCCTGCTCCTCAGCTACAGTACCTCCTGTCAGCTGCAGTACCACCTGTCAGCTGCAGTACCACCTGTCTGCTGCAGTACCACCTGTATGATGCAGTACCATTTGTCGGCTGCAGTTCCACCTGTCAGCTGCAGTACCACCTGCCACTTGCAGTACCACCTGTCTGCTGCAGTACTACCTGTCAGCTGAATACTCCCTGTCAGCTGCAGTACTCCCTGTCAGCTGCAGTGCCACCTGTCTGCTGCAGTACCACTTGTCAACTGCAGTACCACTTGTCAACTGCAGTACCACCTGCCACTTGCAGTACCACCTGTCTGCTGCAGTACTACCTGTCAGCTGAATACTCCCTGTCAGCTGCAGTACTCCCTGTCAGCTGCAGTGCCACCTGTCAGCTGCAGTAGCACCTGTCAGCTGCAGTACCACCTGTCAGCTGCAGTAGCACCTGTCAGCTGCAGTACCACCTGTCAGCTGCAGTACTACCTGTCAGCTGTAGTACTACGTATCAGCTGCAGTACCACCTGTCCGCTGCAGTACCAACTGCTGCTGCAGTACCACTTGTCAACTGCAGTACCACCTCTATGTGAAGACTAGAGATGTTTCTCTTTCAGATATGTTCCTGTTCTTCAGCTGCAGTACCACTTATATGTGGAAACTGAAGCCCTTCTAAATTGTGGTCTTAAGACCAGAACGTGTTCCATTTTTGAGTACATTCCTGCTCCTCAGCTACCACATCAAGTATCAGTTTGAACTGGAGGCCTTCTAAATTTTTGATTTCAGACCAGCAGGCATTCCAGTGTCAGGTAAACTCTTGTTCTCTTTAACTGCAGTTCCATCTTTCCGGGAAGACTAGAGGCCTTCTAAATTGTGAACTTGAGACAAGCAGGTGTTCCTCTGTTAGGTACATTCCTGCCTTTTAACTGCAGTGCCACCCATCTATGGGGACAGGAAGCTATCTAAATGTTGCACATGAGACCAGTAGGTGCTCCCTTGCTGGGTACATTCCTGTTCTTCAGATGCAATACAACCTTTGTTTGGGAACTGGAGGCCTTTTAAGTTTTTGGACTTCAACAAAGCAGGCATACCCCTCAACTTTTGAGATTTTTGCAGAATGTCCAAATTTTTGCCTCATGGTTTTGGTTTGTTTTCGGGCAAATCACTGAGGACGGAGATCACTAAGTAATGACAGATAATTGAGTTTCAGACTTCATACCTTTCAGAAAATGTATGCTAACACAAATTCTGTTACTCAAGTAACTTTCTAAGTTTATAAGAGCAATATTTAAAATCTGTCCCTATTAATGTTCCTTTGAACACCCCCCCCACCATTATTTTAGGCTTTGTCCAGATTTCTTGTGCTAAGAGGTTGGGAGGAATGTCAGCAGGCATTCCACTGTCGTGTATATTCCTGCACTTCAGCTGGTGTGTCACCTTTCTGTATGGACTGGTGACCTTCTAAATTATAGACTTGAAAACATCAAGAGTTTCCTTGTTGGTGCCATTCTGCTTTTTTAGCTATCATGCCACCTCTCTCTGGAGACGAGAGGCCTTCTAAAGATTGAACTTGAAACCAGCAGGTATTCTTCTGTCAGGTATATTCCTGCTGCTACTTACCTCCTTTTGGTGGGGCTAAGCCCTGCTGAATTCTATACTTAGGTTCAGCTCTCATGCCATCTATCTGCGGGGACTGGAGGTCTTCTAAACTAGGAACCTGAAGCTAGCAGGTGTTCCTCTGTTGATTACATTTTTGTTCTTCAACTGCAGTGCCACCTATCTGTGTGAATTGGAAGCCTTCTAAATTATGGACGTAATGCCACCAAATGTTCCTCTGTCAGGGAAGTTTCTTCTCTACAGCTGCCATGTCACATATCTGTGGAGACTGAAGGCCCTAACAATTGTGGACTTGAAACCAGTAGGAGTTCCTCTGTCAAGCAGATTCCTGCACTTCAGTTCAGTACCACCTATCTGTGAGGACTGGGGCCTTCTAAATTATGGAATAGAGACTGGCAGGTGTTCCTCTGTCAGGCACAATCCTGCTCTTCAGCTTAAGTCCACTTGTTTGTGGGAACTAGTGGCCTACTAAATTATGGACTTGAGAATAGCATGTTCTTCTGGTGAGTAGGCTCCTGCTCTTAAGCTGCAGTATCATTAACCTGTGGGACTAGAGACCCTCTAAACTATGGATCTGAGATCAGCAGGTGCTCCTCTGTTGAGAATATTCTTGCTTTTCAGCTACAGTGCTACCTATCTGTGAAAACTGGAGGCCTTTGTGGCCTTGAGACAAGCAAGTGTTCCACTTTCAGGTATGTTTCTACTCTTCAACTGCCTTACCACCTATCTGTGAGAACTAGAGACCTTCTAAACTGTCGATTTGAGACCAGCAGGTGCTCCTCTGTCTGGTATATTCCTGCTCTTCGACTACAGTGCCACCTATCTTTGGAGACAAGAGGCCTTCTAAATTGTAGACATGAAACTTCTCTTCTCTTCTCTTCTTCTCTTGGGTGCATTCCTGTTCTACAGCTGTCATGGTACCTATCAGGGGGACGAGGGCCTTCTGAATTCTGTACTTCAGACCAGTAGGTGTTCTTCTGTTGAGCACATTTCTGATCTTCAGGTGCAGGAGGCTTTCTAAATTATAGCTCTGAGATCAACAGATGTTCCCTTGATGGGTACATGCCTATTTTTAGCTGTAGTACCAACTAGCTGTGTGACCTGGAGGCCTTCTAAACTCCCTTGATGGGTACAGTCCTGTTTTTTAGCTGCAGTACCAACTATCTGTGTGACCTGGAGGCCTTCTAAACTCCATTGATGGGTACAGTCCTGTTTTTTAGCTGCAGTAACAACTATCTGTGTGACCTGGAGGCCTTCTAAACTCCCTTGATGGGTACAGTCCTGTTTTTTAGCTGCAGTACCAACTATCTGTGTGAACTGGAGGCCTTCTAAACTGTTAGAGAGTTCCTCTGTCTGACACATTACTCTTCTTCAGCTGGACTGCCACATATCTGTGCAGACTGGTGGTTTTCCAAACTATGGACTTGAGACCAGAAGGTGTTTTCATTTCAAATACTTTCCTGCTCTCCAGCTGCCGTACCACCTGTCCATCATCACTGAAGGCCTACAAATTTTTGAATTTGAGAACAGCAAAATTGGATACATTCCTGCTCTTCAGCGGAAGTGACACCTATCTGTTGGGACAGGAGGACTTTACTGTGGACCTAAGACCAGTAGGTGTTGCTCTTTAAAGTACATTCCCACTCTTCTGGTACAGTGTCACCTATCTGTGGGTACTGGAGATCTATAAAATTATTAATTTGAGACCATCAGGTGTTCCACTGTTGAGTATGTACCACTACACCATCTGAGTTATAGGTACATTCCTGAGTACATTCCTGCTCTTTAGCAGCAGTGTCTCTGAGGACTGGAGGCCTTCTAAATTTTGAATACGAGAACAGCATATGTTTCTCTACCAAGGAATAATCTGAGCTCATTTCTTCAGAGCTGCTACACACTAAGCAACCATGCTACTGATTGTGACACTTTCCCACCATACTAGACAGACTTTGTTGTGTCTTTCGGCTTTTCCTGGTTAGGGGTCGCCACAGCGGAACTCCGGTCCCCTAATGATTGGTAGTTGATTTTTACGTGCCGAGTTACCAGCCCTGACGCACAACCTTCAACGAAGGTACGCCCATTCATGCGTGTCTCCACGCAGAAGATGCTCTAGCTGAGAATCGAACCAGACAGCGTCTTACTATGAGGCGACAATGCTACCACAGCACCACCACCGCAGACTACCAACCTAAAAATACCTTGGGTAAGTACATTTTGTATTCTCACTGAGTTACTGTGATAGCTTGGAATTGACTTGTACTGAAATATAGTGAGAGCATTATAAGAATCTAGTCATTTCTAAGCCTCTTATTTCTGTAAATCTTTGAATTGTGCTACTTTGCCATTGGCCAGTGGGCTCATCTGAATAGTTTTAGCATTTCTGTGTTGTTATAAGTTGGTCAAGTTTGAGCAGCCTTGCGCTCATTCACCTAGAGCTGCTACACTCTATTTAACCACACTACTTACTGTGACAATTTTGCAACTTATTTGACAATCTACAAGCCTTGAAACATAGAGGATAAGTACAGTTTGCATTTTTACTGAGTTACTTTGATAGCTCTGTACTTAAGTTTTGTATCTATTGCAAGCTGACTATAAATTGTCTGGGGTTGTACTTTTGTGGGAGTAGAGTAAGAACCTAGCTATCAATAGGCCACTTATTGCTGTAGAACCTTAAAGTGTGTTATTATACTATTGGCCTGTGGGTTCATTTGAATACTTTTAGATTTTCTGTATTGTTATATGTTACCTGCATTTGCACGGCCTTGTGCTCATTCGCTCAGACCCGCTACTTGCTAAGCAACCATATTACTGATTTGGACAATTTTACACCAGATTTAACAAACTACCAACCTTGAAACATGTGGGATAAGTATATTTTGTATTCTTACTGTGTTACTGTGATAGCTCTGCACTTAATTTTGGTATTTGTTGTAATCTGATTAAGAATAGCCTTGCAATTGGAAATGTGGCTCAAACAAAAAAGCAAAATTCAGAAAAAAATGTGTTGCAACAGAAACAGTCATGAAAAGGAAGGCAATGTAAGACGCATTGTGGCACTAACAGAGACAAAAGAAAAGCACATGCTTCTGAATTTCAATCTTCATTTATTAAATGCCACTATAAACATAAGAAGAGCTGTCCTACCTTTTATAAATTTTGTAGGACCTTTGCTATAAAAGGACATTTTTGCAGGAATTGCAAAAGGAAACTAAATGTGCACAAAGGCGTTTGCATGTTATTGGACACAGATATGAAAATAAAAATAAATAGTGCTAACATACAAACTGATAGGCACTATGGAAGTGAAAGGGGAAAATACAATAAAGTCTAAAATGCCACTAAGGCAATAATACAAGAATGCAGGTCAGATTGTTACCAGAAGCTGCTTAGACTTAAAAAGCAAAAAAAAAAAAGTAATTCAAACTAGAAACATATGCAGGATGTAATATTTTGTCTGAATATGCTATGAGGCAGTAGATTTAGAAGCACTGAACACTGAAATGTATATGTTTTGTTAATATATTCTGGCCAACATTGTAAAGTTAAATTTTATGTGTGAAGAGTGGAGACATCCATGATATTTTGGAGCACCGTTGCTATTATTTCCCATATAACTATCCCAGTTTATTTACAGGGTGAGAAGTTTGCCAAGAGAATATCGCATACAATATTGGAGATGGCAGCAGGGGTGTAAGCAGTTAAAAAAAGATATCCAGGCTAGGAAGTATTAAAACGAGTAAGGCCAGCAACTACTGCTCAGTGGAAGTGAAATTTGACATACGAAGTGCTTATGACCACCAAAAAGTCAGTAAACAAGAAAAAAGGAATAAAGTGACAGGAGGGACATTTGAAAAAATACACAAAGATGTTGACTCCATTGTGTTGTCTGAGTGGAAAAGCTGGTCAGAAATGCAAGCTCAAGGAGGTGATGTATCATCCTCTTTGGAAACTAAAACTTATCAAATTCATTTAATGATCTTTACAATAACTGAGCACTTATCAGACTACAAGGAAGCAAATAATAGAAGCCTTCAGGAGATGGAAGATGTGTTTATCAGGCAGTCAGCTCACTAACAACATAGCAACAGCATAAGAAGGAGTTGGAGGGAAAAGTACTGGAACAGCAGTTAAAAATTTAACAAGTGGCACAGAACCTGGTTGAAGTGGAAGATAGAACATGAAAAGAAGACCCAAGGATTTTTGTGGTGCCAAAACAGGTGAGGGGAAAGAGGCCATAGAACATTTATAAGGAAAAGTTTTAGTTTGTGTACTGGTTTGGACATCTTGGATGTTAAAATAGAAAGGGAAAACTGAGTGAATATTCCAATCCAAAGAGCTAGGATTCAGCTGACAACTATTATTGTTAAGCTACTGTCTTTATAGCTAAAATAAGAAATCCTGTCTATTCTTTGGAAGAAAGTGACTTTTTTTGAAAATAGGGGACATTTGAGTCTATATGGACAATGATTTTTTCCATTTCAGGCTTGTATAAAAAGGAATACTTTCCTTCCTTTAATAAAACTGCAAGGGATTGTGCCTTCATTTTGTGCTGTTATATCCTGCGTTTTTCCGAATTTTTATCCATTGTTGACTAAAAATAAATGATAATCATGATAGGCACTTGAAGACTTGACTAAAAGAAAGGAAGATTTGGAAAATAGAAACAGTGGAGACAGCTCCAGTACCTATTCTGTAACAGCTACTGAAAACTGGACAGTGGTGCTTCAAATTCATCTGTGAGGTCCTTTCCTGTTTTTCACACAAAAAATGCAGAAAATAAACAAAATGAAAGAACACTGTACAAGATAGGGATATTTATTGAAAAGTACTCCACTGGCAACCTTGATTGATGAGAGCATTTGACAAATTATGGAGTAAAAGGTTATATTCTAATTTAAATGTGAGCTACAGTATTAAATATGCTTTCTATATTCTGAAATTGCTAATTACCAAGGTTAATTAAATAAGCTTTTGAGCAGGATAGAGAGATTTTTTACTATTATATTCTAGTTACTAGTAAAAGAAGGTTTACCTATAACTGTAGTAGAGTTGGGAGCAGCAACAAAACATGTTAACTACTATTGTATTTAATCTCTTTTTTTATTTTATTGCTTTAGTTCATAACCTCTCTTAATTTGTTTTCATTAGGTTTAGCAATATCTAAAAATCTGACAATTCTTTTACCTGGCCAACATAGTGATAAGTAATGACTAATGGATATGGACTGAGGCAGATGAAATGCTGTGACCAGACAGCAAACAAACTTGAATTTCATGACACTTAAAAGCATATTAGAAAATGAGGTATAATATGAGCATGTTATAGCTTGGAAAACAATGGGACAGGTTGAGCATTTGACAACATTCAGACAGAATTGTGACAGTTCCTAAAAAAGGCAAAACACTGATATTTTAGCTGACAGTTAAAACTGTTAAGTATTTTGTCAGGCAATATATATATATATATATATAGAGAGAGAGAGAGAGAGAGAGAGAGAGAGAGGGAGGAATACTAGAAACTAAATTGTGCTAGATTAAGGCAACATTAGATTAAATGGTAGTAATCTAACTTGTGCATCTGGAAAGCCATCAGTTGTGGGAGGGTCGTTTGGTTATCTGGAGAGCAAGCAATGAGTGATGGTTATAGACTGAGGCAGATGGAATGCTGTGTCCGGGCATCAATCAAGCTTGACTGTTTTAAACTTTGCTGCCAGTTAATATGAATTTCTGGACAATAATGGGCATTAGTAATGTTGCTCGCCTTTCTCTCTTTCTCTCTCTCTCTCACATAGATGACAAGAAGGCAGAGTATTTCATTTGGATGCTTTAATACATAGAAACACATCAGGATGGATAGCAGCATCACAAAATACAAATGAACTGGCTAACAGACAGACTTTACATGCATACATGCTTACATCTCAACGGCTTACTACAAAATGGCAGTCTAGCTTGCATGTGCTCATTATTTATACACTTGTGCAAGCCCTTGGATAGCTTCTTAAAGGTACATACACACATATTGAGCTACATCCTCCCTCTTAAAAAGAGTGCCCTTTGTAAAAATAATATCAGAGTTAGACATGCATTACTATATACATTAGAAACAAAACACAATGTTCATGTCTAAGTTGCTTCATATCTGTTACAGGGTTTAGAGATGCAACCGTATCTCATAACATAACAATCTGGACCAAATTTAGCAACAGGGACAGTCTGTGGTGCACATCTCATATCAGGAACTTCTGGATTCATCACAGGAGTGGGAATGTCCTCTGGAACTTTCTCTGGAATTGGAACACTGGACCACTCACTCTGAGATAAAGAGTCTTTCTCACAGGCTGTGTGCTGTGGTATAGGCTCGGACACCAGTCTCAAATGCTTCTGATTCCCCTTAAAAAATATTCTTCATGACACCAATCTGATCATAACCTTTGGACGTTTGCATCCTTATCACTTGGCTTTCTCTTAATGGATTGAGCGGTTTGCTGGTTTTATTGTAGTAGGACTTCTGGGTTAGGCGTTTCTTTAGTAGATTGGCTTTCACTGACCTGTTGTTCTTGACACATGGAACCAACAATTGACTACTGATTGGCAATGTGGTTCTGGTTTGTCTCAACAGAAGTCTCTGAGCAGGTAAACCAAGATGTTTATCATGAGGAACATTTCTGAGATTCAAGAAATTCAGGAAAACATCACTATTATCTTGTTCTCTAGTAACTGTTTTGCACTTTGAACTGCACGTTCTGCCAAACCACTTGGCTGTGGGTACTCTTGGCTACTTGTGACATGAGTAAATTCCCATTCTTCAGCAAATCTTTTGAACTGTTGGCTTGTAAACTGCATGCCATTGTCAAAAATAAATTTGTGCGGACTGCCATGGACTGCAAAATGATGCTTCATCTTAGTAATTACAGTACTGAATGCTAGATTAAGAAGCAGGTCAATCTCGAACCAATTGGAGTAAGAGTCTACTAACACCAAATAATGTTGACCATTCCACTCGAAATTGTCCGTGGCTACTGTCGACCAAGGTATTTCAGGAATCTGGTTTAGCTGAAGTGGTTCCTTCTGTTAATGTGGCTTTGTACTGTTATATACTGAACAAAATGAAAGTGTTTTGTTAATGTCTTGTGAATACTAGTCCTCTCACCCTTCTTTTGACAGGGTCATTTCCTGGGTGACCACGATGCAAGATAGTAATGTACTCTTGTTGCAAGGACTTTGGAACAATTACTTTCAGACCTTTCAAAATGATACCTTTGTCAGCCAAAATCTCATGTCTGTATGGAAAATAAGGTTGCACTTCTTGAGGCAAACTGTTTTATTTATTTATTTATTTATTTGTCTTTTGTAAACTGGGTTAGTCCACTGGGCTGGTGGCCCATTTTCAGTGGCGACCCAAAAAGCTCCAGACAAAGAACAAATTACAGAGTTTACATAGCAGCAGTGAGAAACTGGATAAATAACTACATACAGTCGTGCCATCTAGAGCCTGTTTACTGCATTTCCTGTGTTGCACTTAATTTAAAATTGTTTTTTTTTTCTTAAAATTGCATTTTACCTGACTCTGGCCTAGCACTCAAGTGTGGGGTCATTTATTGCACTGATCTGACTATTTTGCTACTTGTGTATCTCTGCTACCTTTAAACTAAAACAAAAAAATCTTGCTTTTTTTCCCACTTTCTAAAATTTAAAAAAGTACAGTTACAGATTTGCTGTTCTGAACTGTTTGTAAGTTTCTTGGAGGCCAGTGCTTGCTTGGGCTAAAGGGAAGTCTCTGTGTTCACCAGTGGCAGTGGTTAACACTGAGCAGCCTGTCTGTCCCTGTAGGAGTGGTTACTGCCTAGAAACTGTAGTTTTATTGGCCATTTTGGGTCAATTCCAAACTCCTTGATCTCTCTCGCTCTTAAAACCCTGCTGCCTCGTGGTTTTGGCATCTTTCCAGGCTTGATATTTGTTGCTGAAGCACCTACCAAGGGGAGAAAATGCTGAGAGAAGAAAGGAGCCACTTTTGAGATTTTAAGTATTTTCTTCTGATTTTTGTTTAAAATTACTGCTTTGCCGCCTACTTTTCGGCATTTTCTGGATTGCTAAAGTTGATATCTGTATTAGAAACAGTATTTAGAACACATCCAGAGCCTGTTTACTGCATTTCCTGTGTTGCACTTAATTTAAAATCGTTTTTTTTCTTAAAATTGCATTTTACCTGACTCTGGCCTAGCACTCAAGTGTGGGGTCATTTATTGCACTGTTCTGACTATTTTAATACTTGTGTATCTCTGCTACCTTTAAAGTAAAACAAAAAAAAAATAAAAAATCTTGCTTTTTTCCCACTTTCTGAAATTTAAAAAAAGTTCAGTTACAAATTTGCTGTTCTGAACTGTTTGTAAGTTTCTTGGAGGCCAGTGCTTGCTTGGGCTAAAGGGAAGTCTCTGTGTTCACCAGTGGCAGTGGTTAACACTGAGCAGCCTGCCTGTCCCTGTAGGAGTGGTTACTGCCTAGAAACTGTAGTTTTATTGGCCATTTTGGGTCAATTCCAAACTCCTTGATCTCTCTCTCTCTTAAAACCCTGCAACTCTCTTTTTGCGCGGTCTTGCGCACAGAGCAGCATCGGGCAGCACTGCTTAAACAGGTTTAAACTATTCCCGGCTGTACAAAGTTTGCTCTTCACTTTTTCCCTTAGAACTGCTCTAAATCTCAAAATAAGCACTCTATTTTCATTCTAAAGCCCTGCACTTGCTTGTATAAGTAATCTAATAGGTAAACACTAATAAACTTAAGCACTACATCCTCTTATACTCCTTTTAAGCACTTGCTCCCTATTGGTTCTTTCTGATCAGTCAATAAGTAGTTCCCTATATTACTCAGGCATGTCCAAAGGTCAGTTTTGGGTTTACTCTCCACTCCAGCTGGTGAATCTGGGAATCTTGAGGCAATGTTACAACTGCCTTATGTATACAGACCACCCTCTCCTCCTCCCAACAAGCTCAAATATATGTGAGAGATGCAACTATATAGCCAAACTGGAGGCTAAGCTCTCTCAACCCAGTACTGGCACAGCCTGTCAGGAGGAGAAGGTAACCACACACACCACAAATCCAGTCTCACGTAGACCTATCGCATCAGCAAACCAAACACATAAACACACAAAAACATACTCGGAGGCTCTAAATAAAAATCTGCCTAAGCAGCAGAGACCTCCAAAGCAGACATCCAAGCAACCCCTACCATGAAACAATACACACATAGCACATAGCTCACAAAGTTAGTGTGCCACACAGTCACAGCCCTTAAGGCTAAACAACACACCTAATACACTTGTAATAGGTGACACTATTGTCAGACACACTGACATCCCACTCACCAGGCTGAACAAGGAGAAGGTCACTGTAAGCTGCCTGTCGGGTGCCAGGATCCGCCACATAACACAAGCACTCAGGTCACTCCAAAACAAGTACAAATATGACTCCATCATTGTCCATGCTGGTGTGAATGACCTGAGATGTACCTCCCTGGACTACATGAAAAAATACATAGAGGAGCTCTCTGACCATGTAGCCCAGGCTGGTATGTCCCTGACCTTGAGCAGCATCTTACCCTCACCAAGAATGATGCCACAGTATAAAGACAAAATGATCAATTTTAACAATTGGCTAAAGTATTGGTGTCATTCAAAGGGGATCCAGTGTCTGTCAGCCTGGGATGACATGCTCGACAAGCCATGTTGCTTCACTGGGGACGGCTTGCACCTGTCACCCCTGGGTTTTCGAATACTGGCAAAGGCTCTTGCCTCCTCTATAGTGCCTTTTTCAGGCAAGGCTCAAAAGACAAACCCACCTCCATAGACAACACAAAGAAAAAAAAAACTAAGGGTAGTGCTGCTCAACGTCAGAAGTCTAAACCTCAAGATGCACGCACTCGAGACTCTCCTCAGTATGGAGAATATTGATATCTGTGCAGTAACAGAAACCTGGTTCAAGGCTCCAGAGAGCACCCCAGCACTAACAGGTTATACTTCATACCATGCTTTCTGGCCCCAAAACTCAGACTGTACCACAAAAGGAGGGGGAGTATCCATATTTATCAAAGATACTCACACCTCCAGGTTAGTGGCACTGCACGAAGCATCGGAGACCATCCATGTGCAACTAACAGTGGGCAAAACTGCCTTTCAGTTTGTAGCCTGCTACAGACCACACTCCCAAACACAGGAACCTCACTCGGCTTTCCTGAGAACACTGGAGAATATGAAGGTCTCTCCAAACACCATTATATTAGGTGACTTCAACTACCCAAACATTGATTGGGAAAACTACTCAAGCCCAAACACCCTCGCCCAACAGTTCCTAGAATTTATAAACTCAAATGCTATGGAACAACTGGTCACCACTCCCACAAGAGGGGAAAACATATTGGATCTGGTCATCACCAACATGGGATCTCTATGTTCCACACCAGAGGTATACCCCTCATTGGTAAGATCAGACCATAAACTAATCTCACTGGACATCCATATTCCATCCCCACCCCTAACCAAGGAAACCACGGTGAAGAACTTCTCAAAAGCAAACTTCACACTTCTCAAAACCAAGGTGGAATCCTTCAAAGCCCCCGGGCCAGTGGAAAATACGGCCCAAAATGCAGAATCCTTTACAAAATCATTCTATGGATACCTACAGGAATGCATGGAGCATGCTATCCCAAATAAAACCAAGACTCACTCCTCCAAAGGCAGGAGACCTATCTGGTGGACCCCGGCCATAAATAAGCTATACAACAGAAGGAGAAAGCTACTACATGATAGAGCAAAATCCCAAAAAGGGAAGGCGTCTCTGATCAGTACTAGCAAGAAACTACAATCCCTCATAAAATCATCTAAGGCCAGCTTTGAAAGAAAAATTGCACAAGACACTAAAGATAATCACAAGGCCTTCTTTAGTTATGTCAGAAACCTGGGAGGCAACTCCCAGATATGCTCTGATTTAGTGCAAAATGACAAAAAATACACTGAACCTACAGACATTGCCAACATCCTGGAAGAATGGTTCAGTGCAAACTTCTCCCCCCTTCCCCCCCAAAAGAGCAAATGTCTATCCCAACAGAGTGTAGCCTTCCTGAGATCACAGATGCACAGGTGAGAGCTGCCCTCTCCAAAGCAAAAAAACACAGCATCAATGGGACCAGATGGTGTCCCAGGCTGCGTCTTACACGAGCTCCAAGAAGAACTAAACTCTCATATAAAGTCACTGTTCAATCTCAGCCTTACTACAGGATATGTACCAAAGGAATGGCGTACAGCAACAGTGGTCCCACTCCACAAAGGTGGTGCCACAACAGACCCCAGAAACCATCGCCCTATAAGCCTGACTAGCCTAGTCTGCAAAGCTATGGAGTGTATTATCATGGAAATCATAAACAAAGACATTGGGAACCTCCAAACACTGGATGCTACCCAGTTCGGCTTTGTTAAGGGCAGATCTTGCCTCTTGAACCTGGTCGACTTCTTTGAAACAGTTACCAATGCCATAGAAGAAGGGAAGGTAGTCCACACAGCCTACCTGGACCTCACAAAAGCCTTCGACACAATACCCCACTCAGGCATCATAAGTAAGCTCACCAACTTAAAAATCAACCCCTATGTCACAAGATGGGTTGCAAACTGGCTCAGGGATAGAACCCACATGGTCAGAATAGCAGGTGCCATGTCAGACTCCAAACCAGTTACAAGTGGCATCCCACAAGGCTCAGTCCTGGGACCTCTCTTGTTCGGTATATATTTCTCTGAGGTACAGGCTAACACGGGTGGACTATGGCTGACCAAGTCCGCAGATGACTGCAAACTGGGTGCCGTAATCGACTCTCCGGCTGACATAAGCATCCTCCAAAAGGGTCTCACAGAGACGGATAACTCGTGCCGGAGCCATGGCCTAAAGCTAAATGCCAAAAAGTGCATAGTCATCCCCTTTGGGAAAAACAAAGTGCCCACAAATTACCACATAGGTGGTAATCCATTAAGTACGGAAGAAGTAATTAGGGACTTGGGGACCCAAGTAGATAGCAATCTCTCCTTTGACAATTACGTTTCCAAAGTGGTTAGAAAGACCTTCTATATAGCCCACCTTATCACGAAAGGGTTCACATCTAGATCAAGAGAGGTCATTGTGCCCCTCTACTCATCACTTATCAGGCCCATAATTGAATACAATGCCCCATTTGGGATGTACCTTACCCGACACCTGCAGCAACTGGAAAGACCCCAAAAGTACCTCACCAAGAGGATCAAAGGGCTCAAACAGATGCCCTATGCAGTTCGGCTAAAGAAACTCCAGCTCTACTCAGTTGCATACAGCCTACTCAGAGGCGATCTGTGTCTGACGTATAAAGCCATGTCCAACCCAGAATTAATGGACATGCTTCACCTCAGGAAATCCAAATCCCTTAGAGCTACACACTCCAGGGACTTGAACCTCAGCACAGAAATAAATAGGACATGCTGGAGGGACAGATTCATATCCCAGAGGCTCCCCTCACTCTGGAACAAAATCCCAATCCATGTTATGCAGAGCCCCTCACTGACCCTCTTCAAGAAAAATCTTGATGAGTGGATGGGAGATCGTAAGTTTACTCCTGGGATCTCTTCTGTGTCCCTGCTTGACAGAGGTACAGTAAACTAACCTTAAAAGGGCTACCTTCTGTGACCTACTATACAGAGGCACAGTCAACTAATCTAAAAGGGTGGCGAAAGCCAAACACACTCTGGCTAGGCTTATAAATGCCCTAGGGCAGATAGCCTAGTATCAACCTATGAGCCTATGAACCTATATGAGTACAAAAGCAACAAATATTCTTGCAATAGTGAAGATTAACAATTCGTATGAATTCAGCAAGGAGGATATTTATTTATTTTTATTTTATTTTACATTTGTTGTCTGGGTATGTCCGACTGAGCTTAAGAGCCCTTTTTCAGCAGAGGCCCTCGGAGAAAAGCTCCATACATTGTACAGTTATACATAACAAAAGCAGTTAATAACAAAAAGATGATACAATGTTCATACAATACAACTGCATAAGATTTGTAGAAGTGTGTACAAACAGAATAAGATGTGCTACATTAGGACATTACATAGTGAATTAGAGATCATATTAAAAAACAACTAAATATTTCAGGATTGAGTTCTTTTTAAGACTAAAGATGTGTTACTTGAGGATTTTACATAGAATATTTGAGAACATATTTAAAAAACTTTTGAATGACAGTGATGTATTATTGAAAGAATTATGGAGGTGTTAGTAAAGTAGGCAGAGACGTTCAGACTCAGGATTTGTTTAAGGGAGAGAGTGTGTGTGTGGGGGGGGGGTGTAGAGAGGAGGGGGTTGTTTTCTATTGGATGAGAGAAGTAGTTGAAGGAGGGTGAGTACAGTGACAAGCCCAGTGACATTTTAGATACTTTTTGGTTGCACTCTTGAACTGTTTGGGATGTGTGAGGGTTCTGATTTCAAGAGGAAGTTTATTCCAGGCAATAGGGGGATGGTAGCTATATATGTTGCATCCAAATTTGGTTTTGGGTTTGAAGATATGTAGTAGGTCTTGGGAAGAGCTCCGGAGGGATCTGGTTTGAGAATAGTGTGAGATGAGGGAGGATAGAGCTGGACAGTAGGAGGATTGAAATATGATAGAGTGGATGATCTGGAGCTGAGAGAGGAGAAGCTGGTTGGGTAGTTCTAGCCAGGTTAGGTGTTTTAGGGAGAGACACTGATGGGATTTGTATGGGTGTTGGGCAGCAAATCTAGCTTCTTTGTTGTAAGTAGAGTCCAGTTTTGTCAGTAGAGAGGAGTTGAGATTAGTGAGAATTTGGGAGCTACATGTTAAGGTAGATAGGAGGTAGGTATGAGAGAGAGTAATTTTGGCTTCTGTGGTCAAAATTTTCTTGTTTCTTTATAAGAGCCCTAATTTCTGGTGTTTTTTTTTTTTTTTTATGCAATTATTAACATGTAGGTCAAACTTAAGTTGATCGTCAATGGTGACGCCAAGGAGTTTTGAGCTAGGCTCCACTTAAATAGGAGTATTATTAAGTGACAGTATGGAGAAGGAGGATTTAATATGGTTAACATTTTTAGGGAGAAAGAGTAACAGTTTTTTTTTTTTTCGGATTTAGGATGAGCTGGTTATTGGTGAGCCAGGTTTCAACTGAGTTAAAGGATTGCTGGGTAGCTGATAGGAGCTGAGATGGAGAGCTAGCAATGGCGATGACTGTCGAGTCATCAGCATATTGAACTAGGGAAGACTGAGGCCAAGAAGTATGGAGTAGGTTAGTAAAGATGTTGAAGAGTAGTGGCCCTCGTATAGATCCTTGTGGAATACCCATTTTAACTGGAAGAGGAGGAGATAGTGCAGAGTGCCATCTCACTGATTGCAACCTGTCAGTGAGATAGCTGGAGAACCATGCAATAGTATCAGAGGAGAAGTTAAGGTTAGATAGTTTATCCAATAGAAGAGGGTGAGAGACTGTGTTGAATGCCTTTGAGAGGTCTAAGAATAGGCAAGAAATATGTTTGTGGTCATCTCTGGCTAGACAAATAGTGTTAAGGAAGGTTAATAGGGCTGTGGTAGTGCTATGTTTTGGTTGGAAGCCATGCTGAGTGGGCATGAGCAGATTTTCCTGTATTAGATGTTGCATAACTTGTTTGTGTACACATTTTTCCAGAACTTTAGATAGAGGGGAAAGGATAGCAATAGGTCTAAAATTGGTGATATCTGTGGAGTTACCTCCTTTGTGTATAGGTAGTGTGTAAAATTGTTTCCAGATAGAAGGAACCCTTGATTCAGAGATGGAGCTATTGATTAGGATAGAGACAGGGAGAGCAAGCGAGTTAGCGGCTATCTGAAGAAAGTATGAGGGGATGAGATCATCTGATACTGAGCATGGTTTTAGTTTGAAGAGTAAAGATTTGATATAGCTGGTAGGAACAGATTTAAGAGAAAAGGTAAGAGCAGGGTTAGTGGTTTGAGCAGAGTGAGGGGAGAACTGAGGGTTGGTTTAGAGGAGCTGGGATTAAGGTTGATTAACTTACATATAGATTCAATGAACTAAGTATTGAAGGTATTGGCTGTTTCTTCAGAAGTTCTGTCTGGGCAGGGATTATGGGAGTTTGGAATACCTGGGTGTAGTATTTGATTTATAGCATTCTAGAATTTTTTGGATATGATTTTAAAGTTGTTGGAGGGTAGAAGTAGAAGTCTTTTTTGTCCTTATTTATACGTTTTTTTTGTTTGATTTCTGAGTTCTTTATATATTTGCAGGTCTGCAGGGAGCTTAGTTTGTGTCCATTTTTTCCGGGCCCTGTATTTTGCTTTCATAAGGGTATGATTAGTTTTTGATAGCCATGGAGATGTGTTAGATTTTATATGTACTTTGCGGAGTGGAGCAAGAGATTTTAGGATGTTAAGGAAGGTTGAATTAAAAGTTTGGACTGCTTCATCAAGTGGGAGCTGGGACAGGATTTTCCAATTCACTTTAGAGAGGAGGCTATTAAACGTTTCTGGGTAGAAGTTTGATAGCTTAGGACAGGTAATAAATCTGTGTGCTTTAGAAAATTGGGGAGTATATCTGAGGACTTTTATTGGGGAGTGATCACATAGTGTGTTAGGCAGGGTTTTTGGTTTCTGGTATTTAGCAGGATTAGAGACTAAGATGCAATCTAAAAGGGTGCTAAGTGTGTGTGTGTGTGTGTGTGTGTGTGTGTGTGTGTGTGTGTGTGTGTGTGTGTGTGTGAGTGTGTGTGTGTGTGTGTGTGTGTGTGTGTGTGTGTGTGTGTGTGTGTGTGTGTGTGTGTGTGTGTGTGTGTTATTAGTGTGGGTTGGTTGAGTGATTAGCTGTGAAAAGCCATATAGACTGATGTGATGTGGAGCGTTTAAATTACTAAGAGTTAACCAGTTAATGCTAACGTCCCCAAGAATAGTTTCATTGGGCATGTGATGGGAAAAGTGTGAGAGAATAGTTTCCAGCAAAGGAATGTTGTCCCCTGGTGGAATATAGATGGCTGCTACTATTGTAGTGGTGTAGTCATTGAGTTTGAGGTTAGCTGTCAGTAATTCTGCAGGTGGAAATAATGGAATAGGCTGAATGGGACTTGTAAGTGTGAGGTTGTTGGAGTAGACAATAGCAACTCCACCTCCTTTTTTCTTTTGTCGATCCAGGTGGAATATATTATATCCAGGGGGAGACTATCTTTGTCTAGGTTTTGGGGTTTTAGCCATGTTTTATAGAGATGACATCTGGGGTATGGCTAGATATCCATGCATGACGTTGGCTTACTTTGTTAAAAATGCTTCTGGTATTGATTGAGTAAAAGAACAAATGTTTGATTAGACTGGATGAGTGGTTTGGGTATGGGGAGGTAGTGAGACTGGTAGTAGGGGTGGGAGTTGGTCCTGGGTTAGGATGTATGTCACCTGACAGAAGCAGGAGTTTGGGACAGTAGTAGGGTTTAGATTTTAGTGGATAGTAGGTAGTGTATTTTGAAATGATATGGGGGGGGTGGGAATGGGGGTGGGAGGGGAGCGAAGTGAGTTCAAGCGTAGCGAGGGCGAATTGAGCAGGGCTACACCTGGAGGAGAATCACACAGAGAACACTCAGTAAGTTACTAGAAAATGGCAGTCTAGCTTGCACATGCTCAGTATTTATACACCTGTCAAGCTCTTAGATAGCTTCTTAAAGGTACATACACACATACTAATCTACAAGTAACGTATAGGCTACAGCTTGGAAATTAAGGTGACAAGACAACTATGTGATTACATACACATAGAATTGTGTCAGTTCCTAGAAACAAAACAGAGATATATTTAGCTGAAAGTTAAAACTGTTAAGTAGTTTAACAGACAATATATATGCAGAGAAATATCAGTAGCTAAAGTGAACAGTAAGAGCATGTGAATTTGTATTTAGACACATAGAAAACTGTAGTGGCAGGCACGTGTTACATGTATCTCATTTCTGTTTTATAAATTTCAAAATAAAAGGTTCCCTAGCCTGGGGAAAGTGTATTATATACAAGAGTGTACATTCTTGCACTAATGTTTTCCCATTTAAGAGCATGTAGCTGTTTTGCCATTACAAGTTGAAGTTTGTAAGTAGTTATTATATTGTCATTTTATTTTTTAAAGAGAAGTGGGAGTGCATTTTTGTAGATAATATCTGATTTCATGGGGAAAAGAATGCTATGCCAGAAAAAAAGAAATAATGATTCAGCATAGGTTTGTGCTAGAATATCACAGACTATGTTGTTTCGGAAACATAAAACTAAGTAAAGATAAAGAATAAAAGATAATAGCTACAGCCTGATTTTTTAGTATGGAATGTTAATTATTTAGTGGCCAAGAAAAAGTTATCAAAAAAAAAAACAAACAATTGCTTTTGTGCCACTGCTCTCCGCTCAATTTCAGATTCAAAACAGCATGAAAGATTTGTGAAGAGTGAAAAACAGAGTTTTTATGCAGGACTTAAAAGGGAATGAAGGAGAGTAGTTGTAATGCTAATCAAGAAAGGGACTGGAATAACTGTTCAGGACAGCATGGGTAGGTTTATAGACTGAAGGTTATTGGCAAGGTTTAAGAAGTACATTAGCAATGGTGTATGTGTTTCCCTGAAATTCACTAAGCAAGCTAATAAATACATTATTGGAAAAATAGTAGTTTTTCACTAAGGATTTATGATAGTAGCAGGGGATCGGATCACTATGGAAAATGAAGATGGAGGAGGATACAGAAGCCAAAATATACCAATGGAAGGTAGAATTATGGATATATATATATATATATATATATATATATATATATATATATATGTGTGTGTGTGTGTATTTATTTAGCTTGTTACAAAACAGGATGGAGTAATGCTGAATATACATACTTTTCAGGGAAATTTAGGTTCTTGGGCAAGATTAGATAGAAGCTATGTTTGGAAAGACCACATATACATGGTTTAAACAGTGTATACATATCCACTCCTATTGTTGGATCATGTACCTTTGCAGATACAGGTTTGGAAGCAGACAAAACAATTTTTTAAAAGCATTCTGTGTATTTTTTGAAAAAGAAGGTGCTTAGGGAATGTGTGGGTCAAATCATAAGAGAGCAGTTTTTATCTCCTGACATCAGTAGTAAAGAAGTAGCAAAGTATTGGGACATTTGTAAATTAAGGATAAGAAATCAGGTTGCTATGAAAGCAAATGAGATGTAGAATAACAGCCACAAAAATACTTGGAGAATTTTAAAAAGTTAGTGGTTTACAAAGGCAAAACAGAATGGGTAAGTCACCACAGTTAGAGGAACAAATGATGGATGCAACGAACACAATGAAAGAGTATTTGGAGAACACAAATGAACACAGAAAAACGACACTAAACCAATTATTTTTTGATAATACACTTATAACAAGTAAAGCATTAGCATGGTGTCTAAGGCAACAACATGTAGAAACAACAATAACTAAAATAAGGAACTGAGAAACTAGTAGTCAGGTTGGTGTATATGGCCATCTTGAGACAACATAGCAATTGTCTCATGTTTACTGACAACCTCTGAATCCTTAAATAAGTAGACACAGTATGTAAGAGGTTTATTTACACAATGCCACTGGAGGCTAAACTCTCGCATATAAGTGCACAGCAGGTTGTTAAAACCACAAACATAACACCCACCTGACATAGTGCACAACACACACATAGACTATATATGCCAAGGTACTGAAAACAACCTTCCTAAACAATAAAGATTGCCTAGACCACCCATTGTCAAAGCTATGCCTCAGCAGGCCCAAAGCCACTCAAATAAATGCCTAACACTACATGTACTGTCGTTTTCAATGGAGCCCCAAACACTCGCTAGCCCCTAAGGCAAGCAAACACACTTCCCAGGACTCTCATCATAGGGGACTCCATTGCAAAATATACTGATGTCTCTCTAACCAGGAGAAGATAACAGCTAGTTGCTTATCTGGAATCAGGATCTGCCAAATCACAGACTCACTCAAGTCATTATGCCGCAGGTAGCAGTATGATTCCATCATAGTCCATGTAGGTATAAATGACCTGAGATGTACCTCCCCGGGCTATAAGAAGAGACATTATAGAGCTTGCAGACTATGTGTCTCAGGCTGGTATAAGCCTAGCATTGAGCAGCATATGACCATCACTGAGGATGATTCTACTACAATGGGATCAAAAAATGATTGATTTCAACAACTATCTGTCTTTTTGCTGTCATTCTAAGGGATCCAGTATTTGTCAGCTTGGTAGGACATGGTTAATAGACCACATTGCTTTACTAAGGATGGTTAGCACCTTTTCCCCAACCTTCTGAATACTGGCTAAAACTTTATCCACCCCCACAGTGCCATTTTTAGGCAACGTCAAGTTGACAAGCCTGTTGACATAGGAAATCAACTCAAATGAAACCAAGGTGTTACTGCTCAATACCAGGAGGCTAAACAAACAATTTCACTCCCTCCAAGCCCTCCTCACACTCCAAAATATAGACATCCGTGCAGTTACTAAGACATGGTTTAAAATGGCAGAGAGCACTCCTGCAGTGCAAGCTTTCAATGCCTTCCACACTTTTAGACCAGTAGCTGCACAAACACGGGCTAAAGGTGGAGGTGTATTAATATACATCAGTATCAGGCATACGTCTAGGGTGGTCAAAAAGGATGATGTGCTGGAGTTCCTCTACCTGCCAGACCACCATAGACATAACCCTTTACTATATCCTAGCCAGCTATAGGTTACTTTCCATGTCCCAAGAAGCTCAAAATGCATACTTGGACCTACTGGAGACACTTACTATCCAACATAACACCCTACACAAGGGAGACTTTAATTACCCCTTTATAGACTTGGAATCCTACATGGTCTCAAATCTACAGGCAGACAGATTCCTAGAATTTGTAAATACAAAGATCCTTGACCAAATAGTGAATGTGTCCACTAGAGGCTTCAACATACTAGACCTCATGCTCACAGATATGAGAGAACACTGCACCCCCACAATGTTTTCTCCTCCCTGGTAAGGTCCCATCATAAAGCTGTCTCCTTTGAAATCAAATTCAACTCTATAATTCCATTAAAAACAGTAAGATATGAACTATTCCAAGACAAATTACACGTTATTAACTGATGGTTTGTCAAATTTCAGTGCCCCTCCAAACTCCAAGAATACAGAAGCCTGTGCTGAATTGTTCTTAGAAACTCTGTACAACCATGTCAATGGCTGCATAGAGTCTGCTGTACCTAGCAGAAGTAAGCCCAGGACTACCACAGAAACAAACTGCCCTGGTGGCATCACAAATTAAACAGGATATACAACAAAAGGAAAACAATTATGGCAAAAATCAGGAAGGGTAATTCACATAAAGATAAAAACTCTCTCATCAAACTAAATAGGCAACTAAAAGAGATAATTAGGTCAAGCAAAGACAACTCTGAGGTTAAGATAGCCTCCCAGGTGAAAAATAACCATAAGACCTTCTTCAGCTATGTCAGAAACCTGAAGGGCAGCACTCAGCAATGTGCTGAACTGGTGGTTAATGGTACCACATTCAATGAGCCTGGAGATATAGCAAACCTATTAGCAGACAAATTCAGTTCCAACTCCCCCCCATCACCAGGCATCCCCCAAAAATACCATCAAACATAACCCCTCCAACTATTACTATGGAACATGTACTGGCTATGCTCGCTCAAATCAAGAAAACGGCCTTAATGGGTCATGATAACATCCCAGGATACCCTCTGAACAGTCTAAAATATAACTTATCAGGACCCCCTGGAGTTATTATTTAACTATAATCTTAAAAAAAGGCTTTGTGCCACATGAATGGAGGACTGCAACTCTCATCTCCCTTCATATGCGAAGACTTCAACAGATCCTGGAAACTACAGACCCATTAGTTTAAATAATCTCATTTGCAAAGCCTTGGAAAGAATTATCATGGAAATTATCAACAAGGACATATGTTGACCTCCAGACACTGGATCCATGAAAGTTTGGTTTTGTCAATGGATGGTCATGCTTACCGAATCTGGTGAACTTCTAAAGGTCAATAAGGCAATGGATGAGGGAAAAACTGTGCATACTGCCTACCTAGATCTGGCTAAAGCATTTGATACAACACCCCACTTGGGCATTGTCAACAAACTTACAGAACTAGATAAATACCTTTTATAACATAAGGCAAGGCTAGCTGGCTTATTGATAGGACCCAGAAGGTTAGAATCAGTGAGGCCACCTCCACAAAGAAGCCAGTCACCAGTGGACTCCGCCATGGCTCTGTGCTAGGCTCACTCTTCTTTGGTATCTACTTCTCAAATGTCAAAGCCAATGTCAAAGGCTCAGACTAACCAAGTTCAAAGATTATTGCAAATTGGGAGCAGTCATTGAATCCTCACAAGATGAGAACACCCTTCAGGAAGGTCTAACACAGATAAAAGCTTGGTGCCAAAGCATGGCTCAAAACTCAATACAAAAAATGCATTATGGTACCTTTTGGGAAGTTGATCACCCTGGTTAGCTATGTCATCAATAAAACAGCCCTAGAAATCAATTCATTAGTCAGGGATCTGGGAACTCATCTAGATAGTAATGTAGCCTTTGACCAACATGTATCCAAGGTAGTAAGAAAATTCTTCTATGTTACTCAACTTATAAGCAAGGGCATGGCATCTAGGTCCAGTGAGATCATCATACCACTGCACTTGGCCCTTATCAGACCCATTATAGAGTATAATGCCTCCATCGGTACATACCTGACCAGCCACATGTGCAGCAGCTGAAACTTCCACAAGGGCTCCTCACAAAAAGAATACAGGGAGTAAACACAATGTCCCACACTGATTTCCTCAAAGTCCTGTCTCTTTACTCGCTATCATACAGACTACTGAGAGGTGATCTTTGCCTGGCATATGATGCATCCCTGGATCCTGTTTTGATGAACCTTTTGCACATCTGCAAAACAAACAGCATCAGAATGGGCCTATATTATGTTGTTCAAAGGCATTTTCATCGAATGCCTTTTCAACAACACGTAAACATTGAACTACCAAAACTCCGAATGGACACTTCAGAGAATTTTTTCCCAGGGGGAAAAAAATCGCTTGGCCAACCAAAAACAAAATAAAATGTTAGGCCGTATGAAGTGGGGGCTTTGCTCCCCCTAACTAAATATACCAACTCCGAGATTGCACTACAGTGGAGGAAAGGGCAAATTCCCGATAACGGACAAGCGATTTTTTTCCCCCTGGGAAAAAATTTTCTGAAGTGGCCATTTGGAGTTTTGGTAGTTTGATGTTTACGTGTCGATGAAAAGGCATTCGATGAAAACGCCTTTCAACAACGGAATATAGACCCCATCAGAACTCCTATATTAAAAGATCTAAATTTTGCTTGTGACATAAATAGAACATGTTGGAGGGATAGATATGTTTATCAGAGAATTCCCATTCTCTGGAACAGGCTCCCTATCCATTAAAGCAGACTTTCTCTCTATCCTTATTTAAGTGCAACTTGGACCAGTGGATGGATAATCAGAAATTCATCCTTGGTCTGGTGCCTATGTCTCTGATGGACAGAGGCAGTCAGTAAATCATCCCCTATTTAAGTCCAATTTGTGAGTCAAATTTAGGTTGCACGGCTAGGCTTATAAGGGCCCTAGAGGCTGTTAGCCTAGTATATACCTATAAACCTATGAAGAAGCAGAACCAGACAAAATAAGGGAGGTAATGTTATGTTATTATAGTCGTTCATATATGCAAGATCAACAAGTTAGCACAGTGTTTGAGACAGCAACATGTAGGAACAACAACAACTAAAATAAGGAATTGGGAAAAGAGTAAAGTAGAAGCAGAACCAGACAAAATGGGGGGGGGGGGGCAGTGCTACATTATTATAGTTCTTCATCACAAGATCGATCAGGGGATAACAATGTCAGGAAATGAAATTATATTTGAGGAATTTGAAACCATTAGAGGTAATGGAAGAGGAAAAATATCTGTTAAAAAAGTGAAATTAGATTAATGATAAGGCATCAGAACACAGGTAAGATGTAAGTGATGGAATTCCAAAAGAGCTGTAGAAAAGGTGGGAAGATGAGATTATTCGTGGGTAGCACTTTTTAATAAACTCCTTATGGGAAGGAATAAACCCTCTTTGTGTAAGAATGCAATGGTGGTAATTATCCATTAGATCCAGAGTCTTTTAGAACAATATAAATATTAAATCATGACTATAAAGTATTGATGATGACTTTAGCAAAAAAAAAAATGGTGAAGGTATTGCCAAGAGTCATAGATTTAGACAGATGTGGATTTATTGAAGCTAGGCAAACATTCAAAAATATTAATAGAACTATTATGATTCAAAAACATGCCATAAACAATAGTAATATCTTGATGTAAATTGCATTAGATGTTGAAAAACACTGGAGAAATTTGTTTTTTGCAGAGATGTTGATATTGAATATTTATAAAAATGCACAGGTAGGAGTGAAATGTAGATATGAACTTTCCTGGTCATTCAGTCTCACAAGAAGAACAAGATTGGGTCGATCTCTCTCTCTCATTTTTGTTATTTTACTTTGTATTTAAAGCCACTAGTAAGGGATATAAGACAGTCTAATACTGATGGATATAAATGGAGAAATGTGAATGAAAAGATTGTTCTTTTTGCAGATGACATAATGTTATATGTGTTAAACACTGAAGTAGAAATAAATATAATATTTGATAAGTTTAAATGTTTTGCTAGTATGGCAGGATACAAAATAAATGAAGCAAAGACTATGCTGTTGTAATGAATTATGTCCCATCTTATCAGATGGTTCAGAAGTTTCCCTTTTTGTGGGGAGGGGTGAAAAATGAAATATTTGGGAGGTTTGATTAAAGCAAGATGTAGAACAAGTACTAAGGAAACTAGGCAAAAGATTATAAACAATATTATGTAATAGAAAATATTAGTTATAGATCTCAGTTATAAAATACAAGCAATTAAAATGTTTTTAGTCCTGTTAGCTACTTCTATATATGTAGCTCCAGCATTTATTTGTCAATCAAGAAAACAGTTGAGTAAAAATATGAAAAAGGAGATTAGGGAATTTATTTGGGAAACTAAAAAAGAAAGAGTCCAATGAGAAAGACTGACAATAGCAAAGGAGCAAGGAGTCCTTGGATTAGCAGATTTAGATATGTAGCATAAGGTTACACAGCTCAGATTACTTTATCTGATATAAGATTCAGAATATATGCCTAAATGAAAAGATGTACTAATGTAGCACCCTATATAGGTGTTTGGGCAGATCTAGAACAAACGTATGGATAACATTATGTATTACAATATGTATATAAAACTATTAAGTAGCTATTTGTTGTAAAACAAGTCAGACCAAGTAAAAATAGAATTATTCCTGTAGGATGTGCTACTTTAAAAAACAAGAAAAGGGACGAGGACAGTCTGCTGGGAATATGGAAATGAGAGAAATAAACAGCCATGATATTGGGAACAGATGTTCAAAACAGATGAGATCATTAAGTAGAAAGAACATAAGAGGATATTTGGGCTCCAGGATTTG
Source organism: Protopterus annectens (assembly GCF_019279795.1). Classification (NCBI taxonomy): domain Eukaryota; kingdom Metazoa; phylum Chordata; order Ceratodontiformes; family Protopteridae; genus Protopterus; species Protopterus annectens. Next base: position 1,446,170,713 of record NC_056744.1, on the reverse strand, counting down.
GATAAATGAGTGAGAATATATAGGTGTTATGTTTAAATTGAAGGAACATGTATTTGGAAGGCAATTTACTCTCAGCTCTCGATGTAGAGACATTTTTATTGACTTGGTGTAAAAATGATTGCTGTTTTTGATTTTAATGGTAGCCAAGAAAGCTATAACAAAAAAGTGGAAATCTAAAGGAAAAATATTACCAAGAAAGCTATAACAAAAAAGTGTAAATCTAAAGGAAAAATATTACCAAGAAAGCTATAACAAAAAAGTGGAAATCTAAAGGAAAAATATTACCAAGAAAGCTATAACAAAAAAGTGGAAATCTAAAGGAAAAATATTAGTAAGATATATCAGTTCTAAGTAATACAAACTGTGCAAAACTCATGCATGGTATACTTAATCATGTAGTTGGATTAACTATGGGGGTTAAATACATGGAAATGAGAACTATAAGGGACCACAGACAACATTTTTGTAAACAAAATGGTCTTTATGAAACTCAGCAATGAAAAATGATCTTGAGCAAAATTCTGGTGCCAAATGAGTTATGAATTCCTCAACTTGAGTGGCATGCAATAACTTAAGAAAATGTCTAGTCAATGATAATTATTGATGCCATACGTGAAGTTTAATAGTTTAATAGAAAAAAGTATGAATAAAGTAAACAAATGTCTGATCTATGTGTATAAATATTTTTGTGGATACATACGTGATTTTTCTTTTTAAGGGACTTTAAGAAGCTATTAAATAGATTGGTAGAAATACCCTTTTTGAGCTTCTTAACAATATAAAGAGAGTTGAAAAGCCAAGTTTGAAATGCAACATGTAAGCAGTAACTGTGTGATAAAAGACCTTTATGACTGTACCAGCATTCAGTGCAAAAGGATTAAGTCCACCATACATGAGTATTGCACAGTTTGTATTACTTAGAACTGCTATAGCTAATTTTCTTGTATTACTCCTTATTAAAAAAGAGAATATCACACACATATAAGTCTAAGGTTATGCCAGGCATATAGATCCTAATGGAAAGTAACAGTAGCTCTCACAATCAAAATGGGCCAGGAATTAAAGTGAATGGAAAGCTTAGGTATGGTTAAGAAGCACTTACAGCCAGCAGAATGGGTCAACAGCATAGCCACTGTTGTGAAGCAAGGCAAAATTCACATCTGTATTGATCTGCAGGATCTAAATACAGTAATTAAGAGAGACCATTACTCAATGCTTACAGAAGAATAAGTGGCCTCAATAATACTATATGTTAACTTCATTTCATTACTATATTAAAACCAAAATTCTGTGCAGATAAAACTAGATGAACAACACCCCAGATTTTGTACAGCTAATAAACCACTAGGAAAGTAGAAATTCCTTAACTTCTAGTAGGCATTTCTTCAGTACCACGGATATTTCAAAGAGCTGCTGAATATATAATTGAATACTTGATAGATGTGGTAAACATAACCCATAACCTGTTAATATGGGGTCAGATACAAGATGAGTATGAAAAGACTTATACATGTATTGTATTATGATACTGTGTTAAGATAGCAAAATATCAAGATAAACCAAAGCAAAAATAAAATAACGGCAACAAATGTGAAATACATAGGTTGTATTCATCAGAAGGACTGAAGCCTAATTTAGAAATGTCAGGATAATTGTGCAAACGCCAAAGACAGGAATCAAACAAGTATCACAAAGGTTTCTATGAAAGATACAATATCTTGCAAAGATTGCACCCAATATGTGTGAGATAGCCATGTATCTAATAAAGCTGCTTGAGCAATATGTGGCATGTGAATGGAACGAAATGCAGATAATAAGTTTTTAAATACTTAAGAAGTTAGTTACAGATGTAACAATATTAAAATGCAAGTAGCAGCCAGTCAAAATGGTATAGCAGCTGTGATCCTCATAGGTGACCACCTGGTTCACCTATACATAAGGCTAGCATGGGTACAGGGAGCAAATAACTTGAGAGGGAAAGATAATAGAATGGGATGAGACTACACACACTGGAGGTTGGAGACTGCCTTCCCTATAAAGGATTGATAAAGTATAAACATAGACAGAGAAATGGACAGGGGAGCAGAAAATGAAAGACCAGCTCTGGTAGTTTTTACTTGTGTCTGGAACAGAACCTAATGTTAAAAAGTATAAGTATGGCAATTAAACACTGCATATGAAATCAATCAGATGAGGTTAGAAAAGTTTGGGAAAAGAGCATAGAAAGGTAATTTACAAACAAACAATGGGAATGCATTTTAAAGCTCTCATGTTTAAAGTCCAAAAGATTTTTAAAAAGTCCAAAAGGTTTAGAATTTTGCATGGAAGTGTTTCCATAGGTATTTTATAACCCAAATAGCTTTCAGAGCATTTTTCTTAGGTAGACAGCAAATGCTGGAGGTGTGATGGAAAAGAGAAAGGTAAATGAAAACATGTTTTTGGGACTCTGATAAGTTGGGATATTTTAAAAACAAATAGTTGTAATTAAAGACATAATCTTTTGAGCTGGGACATATGATCTGAATTGCTTAGATACATATTAATGTCTTACTAAGTTTAATGTTACTAGTTGCCAAAAATGCAGTTACTAGAAAATAGAAATCAAGCTCTAAACCAACAATAACTGAAACACTGAATATTTTACATAAAATAAAAGAACAGGATATGGAATCTTTAGAAAGGGAATGAAGACATTTCATAGAAATATATGGAATTTGTGGGAACAATATAAGTAGAATAATGCTCAAGAGGAGGAGTGAGGTTAAATGGAAAGCAGGAAATGAACTTACATAATTCTGGAGTGAATGATAGTTAGTTCACCTAGTAGGTGCCCTGATGCTTTCACCGTTATCAGCTACAACCCAGGTTCAGTGAGCAGCAGAACACATATGATATAAAATACAAAATATGCATAGAAAGAAACCTATAATTATTCAAAAGCAAAGTACAGCATACAAAGGCAAGCTAGTAATACATTGGCAATAAACAAGAGTTATCAACATGTACAAAGACACTGACAAAAAACATGAGTTATAAGCAAGAGTTATGTACATAAAAATATACGATAGAGGAACATCAGATAATATTTAGATCAACACATAAGGACTCAAGTACAAAAATATTAATATGTGCAACACTGATCTTGAATTGTTACCTGCCATTAACTATTGTCATAGCAACAGGGTGCACTGGTCTGCCTTAAGAAGATGGTCTTTCAGAGCATGTTTAAGGCCCTCAACTGTATTTTGGGTTTTAACTTCTGTGTGGAGGTGATTCCAAATGACAGCACCTAGTCTAGAGAATGCTCTTTTCCCAGTAATGCATGTGAAGTGAGGACAGGCAATGGAAGGTTGTCACTTTGGAGCTTCTTGGGGTGTTACGTTGCTGCCTAAATATAAGTGCTGGTTTCTTGGGGGGGGGCAGCACCTTAAGGTTAATATTTCAGGAAATCTCTTTTCATCCCCTCTTTTCATTATTCTTAACAAGCTAATTCTGTATTTTTCAGTAAGTACTGCTTGATTTCTTTCTATCTTCAGAATATCTGCCTAAATACTTCATCCTTAAATTTTCAGGGTCTACGTATTAGTTTCCCCTCAAGTGTTTGGCAGTCCTCTGTACAGACTCAGACACCTTGAGTGACATTTATCCTGTAAAAGGAATATATAAGGAAACATCTCCAGTACTTAGTAATAAAAACCATCCCTCCCGGCATGCCTAAAGGTCAGTTCCCTGTGCTTTCTTCTATTAACCTGGTGAACCTGGGCATTCTGATGCAGTGTAGCAACTGCCTCATGTACACAGACAACCCTCTCCTCTTACCTCCCAACACTCAGACTTGTGAGAGATGCACTTATATATCCAAATTGGAAGCCATGTACTCTCAAGCCAAGACCGGAATAGCTGGTCAAGAGGAGAAGGTCAACACCTACACCACACCACATGCAACACATACCCCTCCAGAACACCTACCATCACAGCTCTCACATAAAAACACAAAGCACACACCCACCTTCATGGAGGCTGTCAACAGAAATCTACCCAAACAACAGAGACCTCTAAGGCAGAAATGCACTCGACCACCACAACACAGCACAAACCACAAGACACATAGCTAACCTACACAGTGTGTCCCTCAACCTAAGCCCCTAAGGCAAAACAGCTTGCCCAGTACACTAATCATAGATGACTTGATAGTGAGGCACACTGATGTCCCACTCACTAGGTTGAATAAGGAGAAGGTAACAGTCAGTTGTCTATCAGGTGCCAAAATCCGACACATAACACAAGCACTCAGGTCACTCCACAACAAGTACAAGTATGACTCTGTCACTGTCCATGTGGGAGTCAATGACCTGAGATGCTCCGACCTGGACTACATGAAAAGAGACATGGAGGAGCTCTTGGATTATGTGGCAGGCAGGTAGCACATCTGCAAAACAAACAGCATCAGAATGGGTCTATATTACGTTGTTCAAAGGCGTTTTCATCTAATGCCATTTCATCAACACGTAAACATCAAACTACCAAAACTCCGAATGGACACTTCCGAGAATTTTTTCCCAGGGGAAAAAAAAAATCGCTTGGCCAACCAAAAACAAAATAAAATGTCAGGCCCTATGAAGTGGGGGGAGGCAATGCTACATTATTATAGTTCTTCATCACAAGATTGATGAGGGGATAACAATGTCAGGAAATTAAATTATATTTGAAGAATTTGCAACCATTAGAGGTAATGGAAGAGGAAAATGTCTGTTAAAAAAGTGAAATTAGATTAATGATAAGGCATTAGAACACAGATAAGGTGTAAGTGATAGAATTCCAAAAGAGCTGTAGAAAAGGTGGGAAGATGAGATTATTCGTGGGTAGCACTTTTTAATAAACTCCTTATGGGAAGGAATAAACCTTCTTTGTGTAAGAATGCAATGGTGGTAATTATCCATTAGAGCCAGAGTCTTTTAGAACAATATAAATATTAAATCATGACTATAAAGTATTGATGATGACTTTAGCAAAAAAAAAATGGTGAAGATATTGCCAAAAGTCATAGATTTAGACCGATGCAGATTTATTGAAGCTAGGCAAACATTCAAAAATATTAATAGAACTATTATGATTCAAAAACATGCCATAAACAATAGTAATATCTTGATGTAAATTGCATTAGATGTTGAAAAACACTGGAGAAATTTGTTTTTTGCAGAGATGTTGTGTTAGAGAAATATACAAATTGTATAGTGTACAATTCTGCACCTAAAGGGTTAAGAGGTAATACATTTATTCTATGTAAAATGTGTAAATACTGGTGGTCTCTGTAAAAGCTGCTGACGCCTAAAAGTCTGTTGTTCTTGCTGTAAAATGTTGAGATAGGGTCCTCACACTAGCAACAGATAAATGTGTTAGGAAGAGACAGTTACAAGACCATTACTCAGAAACTGGGTTTGACAGGGCAAGCCCTGCGGTCAAGCTAAATTCTAGTCAACAATTATCTGATAAGCACCTGCTGTGTACGTGCAAAGAACTGTATAAAAACAGCAGGCTAAGCTATTAAAAATCAGACAAACCTTCTACCTACATGCTTTGTCTCCTTGCTGCAAGTAATAAAAAATGCCTTGCTAAACCTTACGTAAATTAATCTTTGTATTTTCTTTAACAGATTGGTTCTTTGAGCCGGAACCCTCTCTTCACCTTGGATCAGATGGCCAGGTGGCTGAAACTGTACGGGGAAGAAACCAAATCACTTCTTCTGCAATATAAAGACCTCCAACTGAATTGTCGTCAAAAGAGGCCAGTCACCTTCTGATCTGCGATTGAAGGACGGGTATCCGTGAATCAGTGGTCAATCATGTAGGCTCAGGTAAGGTGGTTTTTGCTATTCTGTTTTATTTAGTCAGAGACGGGAAAGTGCATTTATTTCTGTTAGACTGCATTTTATTCAGTAAGGGACAGGAAAATGCATTTATTTCTGTTAGACTGCATTTTATTCAGTCAGGGACAGGAAAATGCATTTATTTATGGTAAACTGCATTTTATTCAGTCAGGGACAGGCAACTGCATTTTCTGTTAGACTATATTCTATTCAGTCAGGGACAGGAAACTGCATTAATTTCTGTTAGACTGTATTATATTCAGTCAGGGACAGAGAAAAAAATGCAGTTCTGTCATAGACTAGGTGAACAGGATAGTAGGAGGTTAGACATTCATTCTGAAGAGGCTATAACAAAATCCGTGGTACACGTAAAAAATTGAAGTTACTAGATAAAATTACTAAAGGTAACTACGTAGTGAGCAAATGGTAATTATAACTGTGGTGCAAAGACATCAAAAGACCCATCATTAACAGAAAATGGTAAATATATGCAGGTACAGTGCGCAGATAATGTTAAATATTTTTCAAAATGGGTAACTAAGTATGATTTTGACGGAAAATTAGATAAATCCTCACTTCTCAAATTGATAAAGCAATTAAAAATAGACTCCAAGGGGCAAGTTAAAAAACAGCGACAGTTAGGGATTCCCCAGGCACACAGATGGCTGGAGGAAGCAAATCGAAGAGACCAAAAAGGAAAAAACTCTAAAACAATGTTTTTAGATAAAGAGGATAACCACCTAGTACTAGCTTCAGCACCCCCTCCCCCACCAGCATACGGGGCAAATAATCAACAAAGAGCGCCTCCTCTATATCCTTATATATATAGTATATATACTATATCCTATATAGTTACAGGAGGTGAGGACTCCGTAAAAATAAAGCTAGTAAAAGTTAGGGGTCCAGTAGGGACTAGGTCCAAAACAAAAAATACAGATAATAATGATAAAAATCTCGAAGTCTGGCAATTGTTTAGTGAAACCCAGGCCACGACTAGTGGGGAACAAAAACTCTGTCCTCTTATTAAGGTACCTAATCCCAGAGCAGGTCAGGATAACCAAGACCCTACTTTATTAGTATATAGACACTGGAGTCCCAAAGATATTCGGAAAGCCACTGAGGGTATTGTTCACCCTAGGGTCAACTTTCAAAAATGTTCAGAGGACCTGCAAGGTATGAGGTTATTTTATAACCTAAATGGAGAAGAGATAGAAAAAGTGGTAAGGCAAATTATAGGTCCAGACTGGCACATGGTCTGTGGTGATTGGAATCCTCGTGACGCTCAGCGGAGACCCCTTCCACATAACAACATAGGATTAGATGCCCAGTTGACAGGGCTTACAAACCGAATTTCTGAAAAGTGGCGACCACGGGCAGACTGGACCTGTATTAATCAGTGTGTCCAGCAAAATGGCGAGTCAGTCGACCGCTATTTTGCTAGGCTCATAGAGTGCTTTAATAATCATTGTGGGATGCAAATCCCTGACAACCAGACAGCAGACTCCCCCTATGAACAACAGTTAAAAAATGCCTTTCTGAAGGGGAGCAGTGCTCCTATTAGTAGTTTTATTACAAAACACGTGGTAGATCATCGTACAAGCAGATTGCAACCACTGCTTGAGTATGCAAGGCATGCTGAGAGGCACTTTAATAGCAAAAAGAAAAAGAAAATGCAGGTAATTTCATTAGAAGATGGGGCTGAGGTATATGTAGTACATCCAGGAAAAAAGGGCAAAAATAGGGAAGGTAGACGGTCTGACCAACGGTCTAAAGATTTTGAGGGACGTAAAAAGAGAGGAGAATGTTTTAAATGCGGGAAGAAAGGTCACATGGCAAGAGATTGCAAGAGGAATAATAGGACAAGGACGGATGAACAGGAAGGTGATGACTGACTATATGATAGGAAGCACAGGGAAGGGTTACAATAGAAAGCAAGATAAATGGTAATGTAGAAGTAAAAATGGAGGAAGCACAGGATGGTGAAAGAAATGACAATGAAAATGAAAGTGATGAGGTATTAGACTTGGCGCTTCTGTGCTTGGAACTCTTTTTAGCAGATATCAAGCCAAAAGTCACCCTTTTGGTAGAAAGAGGAGAGGTTAGCTTTTTGTGTGATTCTGGGGCTTCAAGGACCCTGATACATCCCTCCAAATTACGGAAGTGTACATGGTCTTCGGATTACATATTTGTTAAGGCTTCAAATGGGCAACTATACCGGGAGCCTCTCTCACACAAAATTATAATCACAGATCCTGTAACATGGTTGACATGGAGAAGTAAAATTGTAGCGTCTGCAAAATGCCCAATAAATCTCCTAGGCAGAGACTTGATGCAGTTATTTGGCATAGCGGTGGTTCCAACTATACAAGGGATGCAAGCACAACGACAGACTGACATCTGCAAAGTGCATGATACCTGTGTAGTGCAGTCAAGAGGTGAGATGTTTTACTGGTACAGTCAGGACCTGGTTAGTACTGGCCCAGGGACCGTAACCAACGAATGGATTTGGCCATTAGTAAATTTCCCTCGTTAGATATTAAAAAGCAGCCAATACTGCACTGCACCCTGTATTTTCATGACACACAAGGGCCAGATAAAGACTACAGAGATAAGCTGTTTAAATATCCCACAGCAAGGCTAGTGTTACGTAACCTATACTGGGACACAATGGAAAATAACATAGCCAGCTGCTCTCTGCCTAAAGAAATGACAGCACTTTACAAATCTGACCTCCTACCACATGTAAGCCTCACCAAAGACAAAAACACAAAATGGGTAAAATTGGGCAGGAAAATTACCGGATGAGAAAAACAGACCAGAAAAAAACTTTCAGAGCAGGGAGTACAGGTACAAAAATTAAACTGGGTAACTCATACTAAGCCATCAGTACACCTGCATTTTCACAAAAATATTTGACAAATACTTTTGTTAAAGGAGGAAGAGAATGCTCTGAAAGGTATCCCAGACAAACTGTGGTCCACAGGGAAATCAGATGTAGGCCTTATTCGCACAGCAGAACCAGTGGTGATTACACCAAAATCAACATTTAGACCTCAAAAACGTCAATACCTGCTGAGAAAAGATGCAGAGGCAGGGATAAAGCCCATTATAGCTGCACTCCTCAAAGGTGGCGTGTTAATTGAATCTCCTAATTCACCATGTAACACACCTTTGTTTCCAGTTAAAAAGGCAAATGGAGAGCGGCGCATGGTTCAAGACCTGCAGGCTGTTATTATTAGCAGCTCCCACTTTACAAGCTTGCCGAAAAAACACGCTAGCATTGCTACAGTTTTTAGCTGCTGAGGGACACAAGGTAAAAAAAAAAAATTGTAGCTTTGCAAAAAAACAGGTCCGATATTTGGGCTATATAATATTTGATAGAGGTAGAACCTTGGATGAGGACAAAAAAATAGCTATTTTGCAGGCTCCAAAACCCATTACCAAAAAGGAAATAATGTCCTTTTTGGGTACGACTAACTTCTGTCAAAGTTGGATTCCAAACTATGCTTTGAAAGTGGCACCCTTGTCTGACCTCATATACAAAACGCCTATGGCAGCACAGGACCCGGTGATTTGGACACCAGAGGCAGATTTAGCCTTTTGTAATTTAAAACAGTTAATAGCGTCTTCTTTTGTCCTGGGGTTACCAAATTATCACAAGCGCTTTTTTCAAACTGTAGACTGTAAGCACAGCTACATGACATCAGTCCTAACACAACAACATGGGGATAAGCAACGTCCCATTGCTTACTATTCATCACAGTTAGATCCGGTGGCACACTCCTTACCCCATTGTGTTCAAGCGGTTGTTGCAGCTGCTATGGCAGTGCAGGCTTCAGCCTCAGTGGTTTTGTTTCACCCACTCACCCTAAGGGTCCCTCATGCAGTAAGCAATTATTCTGTTACAAAAAAAGGTAGCATACCTTTCCCCAGCTAGACATCTCTCCTGCATGACTGTTTTGCTGAGCCAGCCTCACATGACAATCGAACAATGCACAACCCTAAATCCATCAACCCTGCTCCCTACCCCTGTAGATGGTACTCCACATCATTGCATGCAGGAAATTAAACAGACGACATTACCTAGGAAAGACCTCACAGATATACCTTTAACAGATGCTGATCTGACATATTATGTAAATGGCTCATGAAAAAAGAACCCAGCAGGACAGAACCTAGTGGGCTATGCTGTAGTATCCGACACAGAGGTTATCGAGGCAAAACCCTTACCACGACATTTGTCCGCACAGGCGGCAAAATTAATTGCACTCACTCATGCATGTATTTTAGCTAAAGGTAAGCGTGCAAATGTTTTTACTGACATTTAATATGCCTTTTCCACGGTGCATGTGTTTGCACAGCAATGGAAAAAACGAGGTATGATTACATCAACTGGTAAACCCATAAATCACGCACAGCTCATATTAGATCTTTTAAACTCCATTCAATTACCTCAGTGTTTAGCTATCTGCAAATGTGCAGCTCACACAAAACAGCAGGATGTTATTTCAAAAAGTAATGCAAGAGCTGATGCTGCTGCAAAGCAAGCAGCCACAAAAGCTTGTCTACACCTTGCAAAAGATTTAGAACCCTCTAAAAGTTTAAATTTGGACATGCTACAAACAATGCAATCATTGACCACACAGGTAAAAAAAGGCATTGGTTAAAACAGGGGGCCGTCTTCAGAGACGGGTTGTACATCTCAAAAAAAGAAAAACCAATATTACCCTCTAATCTTTTTCATTATGCAGCATTATTGAGCCATGCATATGGATTTTCAAACTACTCTAAAAAATTTTGTTTAGCATGTCAGATTTGCAATCAATATCATGCACAAGGAGCAGTACGGCCCAGTCAAGGGAGTTTTCCCACACCTCCATACCCGTTTCACACTGTTTTCATGGATTTTATAGAGTTAAATAAATGTGAGAATATGAAGTACTGCCTTGTCATTATAGATATGTTCTCAAGGTGGGTGGAAGCTTTTCCAACCAGGAACCCGGATGCAGCTACAGTAGCAAAGGTTCTTGTGAAAGAAATTGTTCCTAGGTTTGGCATTCCGGAGAGAATATATAGTGACAACGGAACACACTTTGTAAACCAAACTATACAACAGCTAAGTAAGTTTTTTGGTATTTCTCTAAAGAATCACTATGCTTATCATCCTCAGTCTGCAGGTTTGGTCGAAAGACATAATGGTATACTTAAAAGTAAACTGAGGAAACTAATGGCTGAAACTGGGAAAACCTGGCTGTACTGTTTACCCCTGGCACTGTTGAACATGAGAACAGTTCCCTCAGCAAAAGGGCTGACCCCGTATGAAAAACTGTATGGGAGGGCGTATTGTACACCCCAATGGAAACCTCTCATGCCTTCAGACCAGGAAGCTGATCTTACATTAGCTGAATATATGAAGAAACTGTTAAATTCTAAACATCTGTTGCAGTCTAATTCTGTTTCAGGTTCAGAGCAGACTAAGATGCTGGAAGTAACAGTGACGCCAGGAGACTGGTGTGAATCAAAATCGTGAAGAGGAAAAACTGGGCATCACCGAAGTGGGAAGGTCCCTACCAGGTGCTTCTTTCGACACCGACTGCAGTCAAGATTGCAGAACGAGCTTCGTGGATCCATCTAACACACTGCAAGTTAGTGAAGAAATTCGAACCGGGTAAAGATCTTACCTTTCCATTGTGACCCTAAGCACAAATGTCTGGCTACAAAGGGGGGGGGGGTCAGATCAATAGGAATTGATCCGTCTCAAACCCAGTGAAGCAATCATCGATGCTAAGGTCCCATAGGGTAGTAAATAAGATAAAAATACCCAGATTAAGTGACATGATTGCACCAAAGAAAGTTAAACTCCATACTTTTGGGAAAACCGAAGGAAACAGAACACTAGAATGACAACCTGCTCCACAAAAATATTGTGTGGTAATCTCATTGACTGTTATTGTGGTCATTGTTTTTCTGCTATGGCCATTTCTCTTTTCCACCACATTTACTGAACCTAGCAAGCGTGCAGTATGGCATCCTGCTTTCAACACATATCAGGCTGTCAAGTACAAATATGCAGATACCCTTAATGTTTCTAATTGTTGGATCTGTGCAGCTATACCAACTGCACATGGAGGATTACCTTTAATGGCGTCTCCACTAAATGTTACTGAGACATGGACAAGCTTGTTGAACAACACGGCTAATATTACGTCTGCAAATGTGGTTGCCTTACAGCTGTCCCTCCGTCAAAACAGAACTGTGTGTTTTCAAAAACTTGGTAAAACTAGGGTAGAGTGGAGGCACTTAACAAAACAGTAATTTATAACTGCACTGCAGGCAATTTGGGTTGTGTGGCAAACTTTTCATCTACAAGAAAACTTGTTAAAAACTCTATAGCTAACTTTGCCCAGGAAATAAAAACTGTCTACTGGAAAATGTTCCGCGGTCTACAGGACTTTGGGGATTGCTTCGAGTTTATCAACATCACCATTAAAGTGAAAGATTGTTATTTTGTGTGCGGAAGAAAAGCATATAAATGGCTACCAGAAAAGTGGTCCAAAAGCTGCTCTTTGGGCTACCTAGTTCCAGATATACGACACACGTTAACTTTACCTCAAGGGAAAATCCAAAATGTTTGAGAAGTTAAAAAACCTGCCAATCTAGTAGGCCAAATCAATGCATCATGAATATATCACCATGACCTGGCTCACGTCAGTGACAAAGGACTTCCCACATGGCTCTCGGTGATGATGTCATATCATGGGCCAGCATAATACCTCAGTACGAAGCGGTAAAATCAATTTGGGAGCTGAGAAAGTTGTCCAGGCTGCTTAAAACACTGAGCAATGCAACCTTTTCCACCTTGGAATTGGCGACAAATGAACTGACCGCTATGAGAGCAGTAGTGCTTCAAAATCGTATGGCTCTCAATTTCACCCTGGCGGCAAAAGGAGGTACTTGCATTTTAATCCAAGAGGAATGCTGTTTGTTTATCCCAGACAATAAACACAAAATATATAGCCATCTTGAAGTGATTCAGCAAGTATCTGCCTTGACCAAGCCAGGTCAAAATCCTTTAACAGACTTTTTCCAGAGTTGGTTTGGGGGATGGGGCAGTGTCCTGATGAATCTGTTGATCGCCATTTGCGTTGGAGCAGCAATACTGATGTTTTGTAGATGCTGCTGCGTTCCCTGCATGCGTAGACTGGTAAAAAGCACTATAAATGCCTCAGTCTCAAAGACCTTATACCAACAAAGTACTAAATATAAAAAAACCTACTAAAATTGGAGGCGAAAAAATTGTTTACTTGAGCCTAAGCCAAATGACTGTCTGACTACAAGGCCCTGGATAAAAATGGTCAAAAGATAAAATAGACTTGTTTTAAACTCATTAAACAATAAGAATAAAGTATTAAAAGGGGAGAAATGTTAGAGAAATATACAAATTGCATAGTGTACAATTCTGCACCTAAAGAGTTAAGAGTTAATACATTTATTCTATGTAAAATGTGTAAATACTGGTGGTCTCTGTAAAAGCTGCTGACACCTAAAAGTCTGTTGTTCACACTAGCAACAGATAAATGTTGTGTTAGGAAGAGACAGTTACAGGACCATTACTCAGAAACTGGGTTTGACAGGGCAAGCCCTGTGGTCAAGTTAAATTCTAAAAGATGTTTTTGTAAGTCAGCAATTATCTGATAAGCACCTGCTGTGTACGTGCAAAAAAAACTGTATAAAAACAGCAGGCTAAACTATTAAAAATCATACAAACCTTGTACCTACATGCTTTGTCTCCTTGCTGCAAGTAATAAAAAATGCCTTGCTAAACCTTACGTAAATTAATCTTTGTATTTTCTTTAACATGTTGATATTGAATATTTATAAAAATATACAGGTAGGAGTGAAATATAGATATGAACTTTCCTGGTCATTCAGTCTCACAAGAAGAACAAGATTGGGTCGATCTCTCTCTCTCTCATTTTTGTTATTTTACTTTGTATTTAAAGCCACTAGTAAGGGATATAAGACAGTCTAATATTGATGGATATAAATGGGGAAATGTGAATGAAAAGATTTTTCTTTTTGCAGATGACATAATGTTATATGTGTTAAACAGTGAAGTAGAAATAAATATAATATTTGATAAGTTTAAATGTTTTGCTAGTATGGCAGGATACAAAATAAATGAAGCAAATACTATGCTGTTGTAATGAATTATGTCCCATCTTATCAGATGGTTCAGAAGTTTCCCTTTTTGTGGGAAGGGGTGAAAATTAGATATTTGGGAGGTTTGATTAAAGCAAGATGTAGAACAAGCACTAAGGAAACTAGGCAAAAGATTATAAACAATATTATGTAATATAAATTATTAGTTATAGATCTCAGTTATAAAATACAAGCAATTAAAACATTTTTAGTCCTGTTAGCTACTTCTATATATGTAGCTCCAGCATTTATTTGTCAATCAAGAAAACAGTTGTGTAAAAATATGAAAAAGGAGATTAGGGAATTTATTTGGGAAACTAAAAAAGAAAGAGTCCAATGAGAAAGACTGACAATAGCAAAAGAGCAAGGAGTCCTTGGATTACCAGATTTAGATATGTAGCATAAGGTTACACAGCTCAGATTACTTTATCTGATATAAGATTCAGAATATATGCCTAAATGAAAAGATGTACTAATGTAGCACCCTATATAGGTGTTTGGGCAGATCTAGAACAAACGTATGGATAACATTATGTATTACAATATGTATATAATACTATTAAGCAGCTATTTGTTGTAAAACAAGTCAGATCAAGTAAAAATAGAATTATTCCTGTAGGATGTGCTACTTTAAAAAACAAGAAAAGGGATGAGGACAGTCTGCTGGGCATATGGAAACGAGAGAAATAAACAGCCATGATATTGGGAACAGATGTTCAAAACAGATACGATCATTAAGTAGAAAGAACATAAGAGGATATTTGGACTCCAGGATTTGGATAAATGAGTGAAAATATATAGGTGTTATGCTCAAATTGAAGGAACATGTATTTGGAAGGCAATTTACTCTCAACTCTCGATGTAGAGACATTTTTATTGACTTGGTGTAAAAATTATTGCTGTTTTTGATTTTAATGGTAGCCAAGAAAGCTATAACAGAAAAGTGGAAATCTAAAGGAAAAATATTACCAAGAAAGATATAACAAAAAAGTGGAAATCTAAAGGAAAAATATTACCAAGAAAGCTATAACAAAAAAGTGGAAATCTAAAGGAAAAATATTAGTAAGATATATCAGTTCTAAGTAATACAAACTGTGCAAAACTCATGCATGGTATACTTAATCATGTAGTTGGATTAACTATGAAGGTTAAATACATGGAAATGAGAACTATAAGGGATCACAGACAACATTTTTAAAAACAAAATGGTCTTTATGAAACTCAGCCATGAAAAATGATCTTGAGCAAAATTCTGGTGCTATATGAGTTATTAATTCCTCAACTTGAGTGGCATGCAATAACTTAAGAAAATGTCTAATCAATGATAATTACTGATGCCATACATGAAGTTTGATAGGTTAATAGAAAAAAGTATGAATAAAGTAAACAAATGTCTGATCTATGTGTATAAATATTTTTGTGGATACATACGTGATTTTTCTTTTTAAGGGACTTTAAGAAGCTATTAAATAGATCGGTAGAAATACCCTTTTTGAGCTTCTTAACAATATAAAGAGAGTTGAAAAGCCAAGTTTGAAATGCAACATGTAAGCAGTAACTGTGTGATAAAAGACCTTTATGACTGTACCAGCATTCAGTGCAAAAGGATTAAGTCCACCATACATGAGTATTGCACAGTTTGTATTACTTAGAACTGCTATAGCTAATTTTCTTGTATTACTCCTTATTAAAAAAGAGAATATCACACACATATAAGTCTAAGGTTATGCCAGGCATATAGATCCTAATGGAAAGTAACAGTAGCTCTCACAATCAAAATGGGCCAGGAATTAAAGTGAATGGAAAGCTTAGGTATGGTTAAGAAGCACGTACAGCCAACAGAATGGGTCAACAGCATAGCCACTGTTGTGAAGCAAGGCAAAATTCACATCTGTATTGATCTGCAGGATCTAAATACAGTAATTAAGAGAGACCATTACTCAATGCTTACAGATGAATAAGTGGCCTTAATAATACCATATGTTAACTTCATTTCATTAGTACATTAAAACCAAAATTCTGTACAGATAAAACTAGATGAACAACACCCAGATTTTGTACAGCTAATAAACCACTAGAAAAGTAGAAATTCCTTAACTTCTAGTAGGCATTTCTTCAGTACCAGGGATATTCCAAAAAGCTGCTGAATATATAATTGAATACTTGATAGATGTGGTAAACATAACCCATAACCTGTTAATATGGGGTCAGATACAAGATGAGTATGAAAAGACTTATACATGTATTGTATTATGATACTGTGTTAAGATAGCAAAATATCAAGATAAACCAAAGCAAAAATAAAATAACAGCAACAAATGTGAACTACATAGGTTGTTCATAGGTTCATAGGTTCATACTAGGCTATCTGCCCTGGGGCATTTATAAGCCTAGCCCGATTGTGTTTGGCTTACGCCACCCCTTGATTTGAGTATACTGTGATCTTTTTTAAAGTTTAGTTTACTGTGCCTCTGTCTAATAGTGACACGGAAGTAATCCCCGGGACAAACCTACGATCCCCCATCCACTCATCAAGATTCTTCTTGAAGAGAGTCAGTGAGGTGCTCTGCCTAACATGAATTGGAATTCTATTCCAGAGCGAAGGGAGCCTCTGGGTTATGAATCTGTCCCTCCAGCATGTTCTGTTTATTTCTGTGCTGAGGTTCAAGTCCCTCGATCGCGTGGCTCTAAGAGATTTAGATTTACTGAGGTGGAGCATGTCCATTAATTCTGGGTTGGACATAGCTTTATATGTCAGGCATAGATCGCCTCGAAGTAGTCGGTATGCAACTGAGTAGAGCTGGAGTTTTTTTAACCGAGCAGCATATAGCATCTGTTTGAGTCCCTTGATCCTCCTGGTGAGGTACTTTTGGGGTCTTTCTAATTGCTGCAGGTGTCGGGTAAGGTACATCCCAAAGGGGGCATTGTATTCTATGATGGGCCTGATGAGGGATGAATAAAGGGGCACGATTACCTCTCTTGATCTAGATGTGAATCCTTTCTTGATGAGGTGGGCTATGTAGAAGGTCTTTCTAACCACTTTGGCAATGTGGTTGTCAAAGGAGAGATTGCTATCAACTTGGGTCCCCAGATCCCTAATTACTTTCTCTGTACTTAATGGGTTACCACCTATGTGGTAATTTGTGGGCACATTGTTTTTGCCAAAGGGTATGACTATACACTTTTTGGCATTTAGCTTTAGACCATGGCTCTGGCACCAGTTATCCATCTCTGCGAGACCTATTTGAAGGATGTTTGTGTCAGCTGGAGAGTCGATTATGGCGCCCAGTTTGCAGTCATCTGTGAACTTGGTGAGCCATAGTCCTCCCACATTGGCCTATACCTCAGAAAAGTAAATACCGAACAAGAGAGGTCCCAGGACAGAACCTTGTGGGATGCCACTTGTGACCGGTTTCGAGTCTGACATGGCTCCAGCAACTCTGACTCTGTGGGTTCTGTCTTTGAGCCAGTTTGCGACCCATCTTGTGACATAAGGGTTTATATTTAGGCTGGATAGCTTATCTATGATGCCTGAGTGGGGTATTGTGTCAAATGTCTTTGCGAGGTCCAGATAGGCTGTGTGGACTACCTTCCCTTCATCTATGGCCTTGGTGACTGTTTCGAAGAAGTCGACCAGGTTCAAAAGGCAGGATCTGCCCTTGACGAAGCCAAATTGGGTAGGATCTAGTGTCTGTAGGTCTCCAATGTCTTTGTTTATGAGTTCCATGATGATCCTTTCCATAGCCTTGCAGACTAGGCTAGTCAAGCTTATGGGGCGATAGTTTCCAGGGTCCGCAGAGGCACCACCTTTGTGGAGTGGGACCACTGTTGCTGTACGCCATTCTTTGGGCACATATCCTGTAGTGAGGCTGAGATTGTACAGCAGTTTTACTTGAGGGACTAGTTCTTCTTGGAGTTCATGTAGGACGCAACTCAGGACGCCATCTGGTCCCATGGAAGCAGTGTTTTTTGCTTTGGAGAGGGCGGCCTTCACCTGAGCATCAGAGATGTTTGGGAGGCTGCACTCTGTCGGGATAGATACTTGCTCTTTTGGGGGTGAGCGGGGGGGAGTTTGCACTGAACCTGTCTGCCAGGATATTGGCGATGTCTGTGGGTTCAGTGTATTTTTTGTCTCTTAGAATCAACTCAGAACAAGTCTGGGAGTTGCATCCCAGGTTCCTAACATAACTGAAAAAAGCCTTATGATTGTCTTTAGTGTCCTGTGCAATTTTTCGCTCGAAGCTGGCCTTGAAGGATTTTATGAGGGATCGTAATTTTTTGCTAGTACTGATCAGAGATGCCTTCCCTTTTAGGGATGTTGCTCTATCATGTAGTAGCTTCCTCCTTCTGTTGTACAGTTTATTTATGGCTGGGGTCCACCAGACTGGACGCCTGCCTTTGGATGATTGGGTCTTGATTTTGTTTGGGATAGCATGATCCATGCATTCCTGGAGATGTCCGTAGAATGCATTTATATAGGATTCTGCAGTTTGGGCCGTAGTTTCCACTGGCCCTGGGGCCTTGAAGGATTCCACTTCAGTTTTGAGAAGTGTGAAGTTCGCTTTTGTGAAGTTTTTCACTGTGGTTTTCTGGGCTGGGGTGGGGTCGGGATGTGGATATCCAGTGAAATTAATTTATGGTCTGATCTTACCAATGAGGGATATACTTCTGGTATGGAGCATAGAGTCCCCATGTTGGTAATGATCAGGTCTAGTATGTTTTCCCCTCCTGTGGGAGTGGTGACTAGTTGTTCCATAGCATTTGAGTTTATAAATTCCAGGAACCTTTGGGCTAAGGTGCTGGAGCTTGAGTAATGCTCCCAGTCTATGTTTGGGTAGTTGAAGTCACCCAATATAATGGTGTTCGGAGAGATCTTCATGTTCTCCAATGTTTTCAGGAAAGCCGAGTGGGATTCCTGACTTTGAGAGGGTGGTCTGTAGGATGCTATAAACTGAAAAGCAGTCTTGCCACTGTCAGTTGCACATGGATGGTCTCCGATACTTCGTGCAATGCCACTAACCTGGAGGTGTGGATATCCTTGATAAATATGGAAACTCCCCCTCCTTTTGTGGTTTGGTCAAGGTTTTGGGGCCGAAAAGCATGATATGAGGTATAACCTGGTAGTGCTGGGGTGCTCTCTGGAGCCTTGAACCAGGTTTCGGTCACTGCACAGATATCGATGTTCTCCATACTGAGGAGAGCTTCGAGTGCATGCATCTTGAGGTTAAGACTTCTGGCGTTTAGCAGCATTACCCTTAGTTTCTTGTTCCTTGTGCTGTCTATGGAGGTGGGTTTGACTTTTGAGCCTTGCCTAAAAAAGGCATTATGGGGGTGGCAAGAGCCTTTGCCAATATCCAAAAGCCCAGGGGTGACAGGTGCAAGCCGTCCCTAGCGAAGCAACGTGGCTTGTTGAGCATGTCATCCCAGGCTGACAGACACTGGATCCCCTTTGAATGACACCAAAATTTTAGCCAATTGTTAAAATCAATCATTTTGTCTTTATACTGTGGCATCATTCTAGGTGAGGGTAAGATGCTGCTCAAGGTCAGGGTCATACTGGCCTAGGCTACATGATCAGAGAGCTCCTCTATGTCTCTTTTCATGTAGCCGAGGGAGGTACGTCTCAGATCATTCACACCAGCATGTACAATGACTGAGTCATATTTGTATTTGCTTTGGAGTGACCTGAGTGCTTGCGTTATGTGGTGGATCCTAGTGCCCGAAAGGCAGCTCACTGTCACCTACTCCTTATTCAACCTGGTGAGCGGGACGTAAGTGTGTCTGACAATAGAGTCACCTATTACAAGAGTATCAGGTGTGTTATTGAGCCTTAAGGGCTGTGACTGCTTGGCACACTGACTTTGTGTGCTATGTGTTGTACGTGTTTTGTTTTGGGGTAGCATTTGCTTGGATGCCTGCTTTGGAGGTCTCTGTTGCTTAGGTAGATTTTTATTTAGAGCCTCTGAGTATGTTTTTGTGTTTTTATGTGTTTGGTTCGCTGTTGTGGTGGGACTATGTGATACTGGAATTGTGTTGTGTGAGGTTAACTTCTCCTCCTGACTGGTTACACCAGATTTGAGATGAGGGAGCTCAGCCTCCAGTTTGGCTATATGGTTGCATCTCTCACATATATTTGAACCTGTTTGGAGGAGGAGAGGGTTGTCCGTGTACATGAGACAGTTGTAACATTGCCTCAAAATTCCCAGATTCACCAGCTGGACTGGAGAGGAAACCATTGACTGACCTTTGGACATGCTAGAGTAATATAGGGAACTGAATTAAAACGGACCAATAGGGGACAAAGTAATCATAGAGAGTATAAGAGTAAGTAGTGCTTATGGTTTATTAGTGCTAACTTGTAAAATTACTTATTTGGACCAGTGAGGGGCCTTAGAATGAGAATATGGTGTTTAATTTGAGAGATAGAGCAGTTCTAAGGGAAAAAGTGAAGAGCAGACTTTGGGGAGCCAGGAATAGTTTAAACCCAATTAGGCAGCACTGCCCGATGTTGCACAATGCGCAAAAATGAGCAAAACCGCGCAAAAGAGGGTTTTTAAGAGAGGGAGATCAAGGAGTTAGGAATTGACCCAAAATGGCCAATAAAACTACAGTTTCAAGGCAGTAACTACTCCCACAGGGGCAGGCAGGCTGCTCAATGTTTATCACTGCCACTGATGAACACAGAGACTTCCCTTTAGCCAAAGCAAACAATGGCCTCCAAGAAACTTACAAACAGTTCAGAACAGCAAATCTGTAACTGAACTTTTTTAAATCTCAGAAAAGTGAGAAAAAAGCAAGATTTTTTTGTTTTTTTGTTTTTACGAAAAGCAGAGGTTCACAAGTATCAAGAAGCTAGAACAGTGCAGTAAATGACCCCACACTTGAGTGCTAGGTCAGAGACAGATAAAATGCAAGTTTTAAGACAAAAACAATTTTAGAAATAAGTGCAGGCAGGAAATTCAGTAATCAGCTCTAGGTTGTGTTCTAAATACAGTTACCAACACAGAAATCAAGTTTAACAAGCCAGAAAATGCTCAAATGTAGGTGGCAATGCAGAAAAACTTAACAAATAATCTGAAGCAACATACTTAAAATCTCAAAAGTGGCTCCTTTCTTCTCTCCGCGTTTTCTCCTCTTGGTGGGTGCTTCACCAACAGCCAACAAGTCCAAAAAGACACCAAAATCACGAGGCAATCGGGTTTTAAGAGAGGGAGATCAAGGAGTTAGGAATTGACCCAAAATGGCCAATAAAACTACAGTTTCAAGGCAGTAACCACTCCCACAGGGGCAGGCAGGCTGCTCAATGTTTATCACTGTCACTGATGAACACAGAGACTTCCCTTTAGCCCAAGCAAACAATAGCCTCCAAGAAACTTACAAACAGTTCAGAACAGCAAATCTGCAACTGAACTTTTTTAAATCTCAGAAAAGTGGGAAAAAAGTAAGATTTTTTAGTTTTTTTCTTTTTACGAAAAGCAGAGGTTCACAAGTATCAAGAAACTAGAACAGTGCAGTAAATGACCCCACACTTGAGTGCTAGGCCAGAGACAGATAAAATGCAAGTTTTAAGACAAAAACAATTTTAAAAATAAGTGCAGACAGGAAATTCAGTAATCAGCTCTAGGTTGTGTTCTAAATACAGTTACCAACACAGAAATCAAGTTTAACAAGCCAGAAAATGCTCAAAAGTAGTTGGCAATGCAGAAAAACTTAACAAATAATCTGAAGCAACATACTTAAAATCTCAAAAGTGGCTCCTTTCTTCTCTCAGCGTTTTCTCCTCTTGGTGGGTGCTTCAACAACAGCCAACAAGTCCAAAAAGACACCAAAATCACGAGGCAATTGGGTTTTAAGAAAGGGAGATTAAGGAATTAGGAACTGACCCAAAATGGCCAATAAAACTACAGTTTCAAGGCAGTAACCACTCCCACAGGGGCAGGCAGGCTGTTCAATGTTTATCACTGCCACTGATGAACACAGAGACTTCCCTTTAGCCCAAGCAAACAATGGCCTCCAAGAAACTTACAAACAGTTCAGAACAGCAAATCTGTAACTGAACTTTTTTAAATCTCAGAAAAGTGGGATAAAAGCAAGATTTTTTTGTTTCTTTTGTTTTTTTTTAAGAAAAGCAGAGGTTCACAAGTATCAGCAAGTTAGAACAGTGCAGTAAATGACCCCACACTTGAGTGCTAGGCCAGAGACAGATAAAATGCAAGTTTTAAGACAAAAACGATTTAAAAAATAAGTGCAGGCAGGTAATTCAGTAATCAGCTCTAGGTTGTGTTCTAAATACAGTTACCAACACAGAAATCAAGTTTAACAAGCCAGAAAATGCTCAAAAGTAGGCGGCAATGCAGAAAAACTTAACAAATAATCTGAAACAAAATACTTAAAATCTCAAAAGTGGCTCCTTTCTTCTCTCAGCGTTTTCTCCTCTTGGTGGGTGCTTCATCAACAGCCAACAAGTCCAAAAAGATGCCAAAATCACGAGGCAATCGGGTTTTAAAAGAGGGAGATCAAGGAGTTAGGAATTGACCCAAAATGGCCAATAAAACTACAGTTTCAAGGCAGTAACCACTCCCACAGGGGCAGGCAGGCTGCTCAATGTTTATCACTGCCACTGATGAACACAGAGACTTCCCTTTAGCCCAAGACAACAATGGCCTCCAAGAAACTTACAAACAGTACAGAACAGCAAATCTGTAACTGAACTTTTTTAAATCTCAGAAAAGTGGGAAAAAAGCAAGATTTTTTGTTTTTTTGTTTTTTTAAAGAAAAGCAGAGGTTCACAACTATCAACAAGTTAGAACAGTGCAGTAAATGACCCCACACTTGTGTGCTAGGCCAGAGACAGGTAAAATGCAAGTTTTAAGACAAAAACGATTTTAAAAATAATTTCAGGCAGGAAATTCAGTAATCAGCTCTAGGTTGTGTTCTAAATACAGTTACCAACACAGAAATCAAGTTTAACAAGCTAGAAAATGCTCAAAAGTAGGCGGCAATGCAGAAAAACTTAACAAATAATCTGAAACAAAATACATAAAATCTCAAAAGTGGCTCCTTTCTTCTCTCAGCATTTTCTCCTCTTGGTGGGTGCTTCACCAACAGCCAACAAGTCCAAAAAGATGCCAAAACCATGAGGCAATCGGGTTTTAAGAGAGGGAGATCAAGGAGTTAGGAATTGACCCAAAATGGCCAATAAAACTACAGTTTCAAGGCAGTAACCACTCCCACAGGGGCAGGCAGGCTGCTCAATGTTTATCACTGCCACTGATGAGCACAGAGACTTCCCTTTAGCCCAAGCAAACAATGGCCTCCAAGAAACTTACAAACAGTTCAGAACAGCAAATCTGTAACTGAACTTTTTTAAATCTCAGAAAAGTGGGAAAAAGCAAGATCTGTTTGTTTTTTTTTGTTTTTTTGTTTTTTTAAGAAAAGCAGAGGTTCACAAGTATCAACAAGTTAGAACAGTGCAGTAAATGACCCCACATTTGAGTGCTAGGCCAGAGACAGATAAAATGCAAGTTTTAAGACAAAAACGATTTTAAAAATAAGTGCAGGCAGGAAATTCAGTAATCAGCTCTAGGTTGTGTTCTAAATACAGTTACCAACACAGAAATCAAGTTTAACAAGCCAGAAAATGCTCAAAAGTAGGCGGCAATGCAGAAAAACTTAAAAAATAATCTGAAGCAAAATACTTAAAATCTCAAAAGTGGCTCCTTTCTTCTCTTAGCGTTTTCTCCTGTTGGTGGGTGTTTCACCAACAGCCAACATGTCCAAAAAAATGCCAAAACCACGAGGCAATCGGGTTTTAAGAGAGGGAGATCAAGGAGTTAGGAATTGACCCAAAATGGCCAATAAAACTACAGTTTCAAGGCAGTAACCACTCCCACAGGGGCAGGCAGGCTGCTCAATGTTTATCACTGCCACTGATGAACACAGAGACTTCCCTTTAGCCCAAGCAAACAATGGCCTCCAAGAAACTTACAAACAGTTCAGAACAGCAAATCTGCAATTGAACTTTTTTAAATCTCAGAAAAGTGGGAAAAAAGCAAGATTTTTTTATTTTTTTCTTTTTACAAAAAGCAGAGGTTCACAAGTATCAAGAAACTAGAACAGTGCAGTAAATGACCCCACACTTGAGTGCTAGGCCAGAGACAGATAAAATGCAAGTTTTAAGACAAAAACAATTTTAAAAATAAGTGCAGACAGGAAATTCAGTAATCAGCTCTAGGTTGTGTTCTAAATACAGTTACCAACACAGAAATCAAGTTTAACAAGCCAGAAAATGCTCAAAAGTAGGTGGCAATGCAGAAAAACTTAACAAATAATCTGAAGCAACATACTTAAAATCTCAAAAGTGACTCCTTTCTTCTCTCAGCGTTTTCTCCTCTTGGTGGGTGCTTCAACAACAGCCAACAAGTCCAAAAAGACACCAAAATCACGAGGCAATTGGGTTTTAAGAAAGGGAGATCAAGGAATTAGGAACTGACCCAAAATGGCCAATAAAACTACAGTTTCAAGGCAGTAACCACTCCCACAGGGGCAGGCAGGCTGCTCAATGTTTATCACTGCCACTGATGAACACAGAGACTTCCCTTTAGCCCAAGCAAACAATGGCCTCCAAGAAACTTACAAACAGTTCAGAACAGCAAATCTGTAACTGAACTTTTTTAAATCTCAGAAAAGTGGGAAAAAAGCAAGACTTTTTTGTTTTTTTTTTAAGAAAAGCAGAGGTTCACAAGTATCAACAAGTTAGAACAGTGCAGTAAATGACCCCACACTTGAGTGCTAGGCCAGAGACAGATAAAATGCAAGTTTTAAGACAAAAACGATTTAAAAAATAAGTGCAGGCAGGTAATTCAGTAATCAGCTCTAGGTTGTGTTCTAAATACAGTTACCAACACAGAAATCAAGTTTAACAAGCCAGAAAATGCTCAAAAGTAGGCGGCAA
The DNA here is from genome assembly GCF_019279795.1 of Protopterus annectens. Taxonomy (NCBI): domain Eukaryota; kingdom Metazoa; phylum Chordata; order Ceratodontiformes; family Protopteridae; genus Protopterus; species Protopterus annectens. The sequence continues at coordinate 1,446,145,691 of NC_056744.1, read as the reverse complement.
TGCAGAAAAACTTAAAAAATAATCTGAAGCAAAATACTTAAAATCTCAAAAGTGGCTCCTTTCTTCTCTCAGCGTTTTCTCCTGTTGGTGGGTGTTTCACCAACAGCCAACATGTCCAAAAAAATGCCAAAACCACGAGGCAATCGGGTTTTAAGAGAGGGAGATCAAGGAGTTAGGAATTGACCCAAAATGGCCAATAAAACTACAGTTTCAAGGCAGTAACCACTCCCACAGGGGCAGGCAGGCTGCTCAATGTTTATCACTGCCACTGATGAACACAGAGACTTCCCTTTAGCCCAAGCAAACAATGGCCTCCAAGAAACTTACAAACAGTTCAGAACAACAAATCTGTAACTGAACTTTTTTAAATCTCAGAAAAGTGGGAAAAAAGCAAGATTTTTTTTTTTTTTTTTAAGAAAAGCAGAGGTTCACAAGTATCAACAAGTTAGAACAGTGAAGTAAATGACCCCACACTTGAGTGCTAGGGCAGAGACAGATAAAATGCAAGTTTTAAAACAAAAATGATTTTAAAAATAAGTGCAGGCAGGAAATTCAGTAATCAGCTCTAGGTTGTGTTCTAAATACAGTTACCAACACAGAAATCAAGTTTAACAAGCCAGAAAATGCTCAAAAGTAGGCGGCAATGCAGAAAAACTTAAAAAATAATCTGAAGCAAAATACTTAAAATCTCAAAAGTGGCTCCTTTCTTCTCTCAGTGTTTTCTCCTGTTGGTGGGTGCTTCACCAACAGCCAACATGTCCAAAAAGATGCCAAAACCATGAGGCAATCGAGTTTTAAGAGAGGGAGATCAAGGAGTTAGGAATTGACCCAAAATGGCCAATAAAACTACAGTTTCAAGGCAGTAACCACTCCCACAGGGGCAGGCAGGCTGCTCAATGTTTATCACTGCCACTGATGAACACAGAGACTCCTTTAGCCCAAGCAAACAATGGCCTCCAAGAAACTTACAAACAGTTCAGAACAGCAAATCTGTAACTGAACTTTTTTAAATCTCAGAAAAGTGGGAAAAAAGCAAGATTTTTTTTTTTTTTTTTTTAAGAAAAGCAGAGGTTCACAAGTATCAACAAGTTAGAACAGTGCAGTAAATGACCCCACACTTGAGTGCTAGGCCAGAGACAGATAAAATGCAAGTTTTAATTAAAACAATTTTAAAAATAAGTGCAGGCAGGAAATTCAGTAATCAGCTCTAGGTTGTGTTCTAAATACAGTTACCAACACAGAAATCAAGTTTAACAAGCCAGAAAATGCTCAAAAGTAGGCGGCAATGCAGAAAAACTTAACAAATAATCTGAAGCAAAATACTTAAAATCTCAAAAGTGGCTCCTTTCTTCTCTCAGCTTTTTCTCCTTTTGTTGGGTGCTTCACCAACAGCCAACAAGTCCAAAAAGATGCCAAAACCATGAGGCAATTGGGTTTTAAGAGAGGGAGATCAAGGAGTTAGGAATTGACCCAAAATGGCCAATAAAACTACAGTTTCAAGGCAGTAACCACTCCCACAGGGGCAGGCCGGCTGCTCAATGTTTATCACTGCCACTGATGAACACAGAGACTTCCCTTTAGCCCAAGCAAACAATGGCCTCCAAGAAACTTACAAACAGTTCAGAACAGCAAATCTGTAACTGAACTTTTTTAAATCTCAGAAAAGTGGGAAAAAGCAAGATTTTTTTGTTTTTTTTTTTTTTAAGAAAAGCAGAGGTTCACAAGTATCAACAAGTTAGAACAGTGCAGTAAATGACCCCACACTTGAGTGCTAGGCCAGAGACAGATAAAATGCAAGTTTTAAGACAAAAACGATTTTAAAAATAAGTGCAGGCAGGAAATTCAGTAATCAGCTCTAGGTTGTGTTCTAAATACAGTTACCAACACAGAAATCAAGTTTAACAAGCCAGAAAATGCTCAAAAGTAGGCGGCAATGCAGAAAAACTTAACAAATAATCTGAAGCAAAATACTTAAAATCTCAAAAGTGGCTCCTTTCTTCTCACAGCGTTTTTTCCTCTTGGTGGGTGCTTCACCAACAGCCAACATGTCCGAAAATATGCCAAAACCATGAGGCAATCGGGTTTTAAGAGAGGGAGATCAAGGAGTTAGGAATTGACCCAAAATGGCCAATAAAACTACAGTTTCAAGGCAGTAATCACTCCCACAGGGGCAGGCAGGCTGCTCAATGTTTATCACTGCCACTGATGAACACAGAGACTTCCCTTTAGCCCAAGCAAACAATGGCCTCCAAGAAACTTACAAACAGTTCAGAACAGTAAATCTGTAACTGAACTTTTTTAAATCTCAGAAAAGTAGGAAAAAGCAAGATTTTTTGTTTTTTGTTTTTTAAGAAAAGCAGAGGTTCACAAGTATCAACAAGTTAGAACAGTGCAGTAAATGACCCCACACTTGAGTGCTAGGCCAGAGACAGACAAAATGCAAGTTTTAAGACAAAAACGATTTTAAAAATAAGTGCAGGCAAGAATTTCAGTAATCAGCTCTAGGTTGTGTTCTAAATACAGTTACCAACACAGAAATCAAGTTTAACAAGCCAGAAAATGCTCAAAAGTAGGCGGCAATGCAGAAAAACTTAAAAAATAATCTGAAGCAAAATACTTAAAATCTCAAAAGTGGCTCCTTTCTTCTCTCAGCATTTTCTCCTGTTGGTGGGTGCTTCACCAACAGCCAACATGTCCAAAAAGATGCCAAAACCACGAGGCAATCGGGTTTTAAGAGAGGGAGATCAAGGAGTTAGGAATTGACCCAAAATGGCCAATAAAACTACAGTTTCAAGGCAGTAACCACTCCCACAGGGGCAGGCAGGCTGCTCAATGTTTATCACTGCCACTGATGAACACAGAGACTCCTTTAGCCCAAGCAAACAATGGCCTCCAAGAAACTTACAAACAGTTCAGAACAGCAAATCTGTAACTGAACTTTTTTAAATCTCAGAAAAGTGGGAAAAAAGCAAGATTTTTTGTTTTTTTGTTTTTTTTTTAAGAAAAGCAGAGGTTCACAAGTATCAACAAGTTAGAACAGTGCAGTAAATGACCCCACACTTGAGTGATAGGCCAGAGACAGATAAAATGCAAGTTTTAAGACAAAAACGATTTTAAAAATAAGTGCAGGCAGGAAATTCAGTAATCGGCTCTAGGTTGTGTTCTAAATACAGTTACCAACACAGAAATTAAGTTTAATGGGCCAGAAAATGCTCAAAAGTAGGCGGCAATGCAGAAAAACTTAACAAATAATCTGAAGCAAAAATACTTAAAATCTCAAAAGTGGCTCCTTTCTTCTCTCAGCATTTTCTCCTCTTGGTGGGTGCTTCACCAACAGCCAACAAGTCCAAAAAGATGCCAAAACCATGAGGCAATTGGGTTTTAAGAGAGGGAGATCAAGGAATTAGGAATTGACCCAAAATGGCCAATAAAACTACAGTTTCAACACAGTAACCACTCCCACAGGGGCAGGCAGGCTGCTCAATGTTTATCACTGCCACTGATGAACACAGAGACTTCCCTTTAGCCCAAGCAAACAATGGCCTCCAAGAAACTTACAAACAGTTCAGAACAGCAAATCTGTAACTGAACTTATTTAAATCTCAGAAAAGTGGGAAAAAAGCAAGATTTTTTTGTTTTTGTTTTGTTTTTTTAAGAAAAGCAGAGGTTCACAAGTATCAACAAGTTAGAACAGTGCAGTAAATGACCCCACACTTGAGTGCTAGGCCAGAGACAGACAAAATGCAAGTTTTAAGACAAAAACGATTTTAAAAATAAGTGCAGGCAAGAATTTCAGTAATCAGCTCTAGGTTGTGTTCTAAATACAGTTACCAACACAGAAATCAAGTTTAACAAGCCAGAAAATGCTCAAAAGTAGGCGGCAATGCAGAAAAACTTAAAAAATAATCTGAAGCAAAATACTTAAAATCTCAAAAGTGGCTCCTTTCTTCTCTCAGCATTTTCTCCTGTTGGTGGGTGCTTCACCAACAGCCAACATGTCCAAAAAGATGCCAAAACCACGAGGCAATCGGGTTTTAAGAGAGGGAGATCAAGGAGTTAGGAATTGACCCAAAATGGCCAATAAAACTAAAGTTTCAAGGCAGTAACCACTCCCACAGGGGCAGGCAGGCTGCTCAATGTTTATCACTGCCACTGATGAACACAGAGACCCCTTTAGCCCAAGCAAACAATGGCCTCCAAGAAACTTACAAACAGTTCAGAACAGCAAATCTGTAACTGAACTTTTTTAAATCTCAGAAAAGTGGGAAAAAAGCAAGATTTTTTTTTTTGTTTTTCTTTTAAGAAAAGCAGAGGTTCACAAGTATCAACAAGTTAGAACAGTGCAGTAAATGACCCCACACTTGAGTGCTAGGCCAGAGACACATAAAATGCAAGTTTTAAGAAAAAACGATTTTAAAAATAAGTGCAGGCAGGAAATTCAGTAATCAGCTCTAGGTTGTGTTCTAAATACAGTTACCAACACAGAAATCAAGTTTAACAAGCCAGAAAATGCTCAAAAGTAGGCGGCAATGCAGAAAAACTTAACAAATAATCTGAAGCAAAATACTTAAAATCTCAAAAGTGGCTCCTTTCTTCTCTCAGTGTTTTCTCCTCTTGGTGGGTGCTTCACCAACAGCCAACAAGTCCAAAAAGATGCCAAAACCATGAGGCAATTGGGTTTTAAGAGAGGGAGATCAAGGAGTTAGGAATTGACCCAAAATGGCCAATAAAACTACAGTTTCAAGGCAGTAACCACTCCCACAGGGGCAGGCAGGCTGCTCAATGTTTATCACTGCCACTGATGAACACAGAGACTTCCCTTTAGCCCAAGCAAACAATGGCCTCCAAGAAACTTACAAACAGTTCAGAACAGCAAATCTGTAACTGAACTTTTAAATCTCAGAAAAGTGGGAAAAAAGCAAGATTTTTTGTTTTTTTTAAACAAGCAGAGGTTCACAAGTATCAACAAGTTAGAACAGTGCAGTAAATGACCCCACACTTGAGTGCTAGGCCAGAGACAGATAAAATGCAAGTTTTAAGACAAAACAACGATTTTAAAAATAAGTGCAGGCAGGAAATTCAGTAATCAGCTCTAGGTTGTGTTCTAAATACAGTTACCAACACAGAAATCAAGTTTAACAAGCCAGAAAATGCTCAAAAGTAGGCGGCAATGCAGAAAAACTTAACAAATAATCTGAAGCAAAATACTTAAAATCTCAAAAGTGGCTCCTTTCTTCTCTCAGCATTTTCTCCTCTTGGTGGGTGCTTCACCAACAGCCAACAAGTCCAAAAAGATGCCAAAACCATGAGGCAATTGGGTTTTAAGAGAGGGAGATCAAGGAATTAGGAATTGACCCAAAATGGCCAATAAAACTACAGTTTCAACACAGTAACCACTCCCACAGGGGCAGGCAGGCTGCTCAATGTTTATCACTGCCACTGATGAACACAGAGACTTCCCTTTAGCCCAAGCAAACAATGGCCTCCAAGAAACTTACAAACAGTACAGAACAGCAAATCTGTAACTGAACTTATTTAAATCTCAGAAAAGTGGGAAAAAAGCAAGATTTTTTTGTTTTTGTTGTGTTTTTTTAAGAAAAGCAGAGGTTCACAAGTATCAACAAGTTAGAACAGTGCAGTAAATGACCCCACACTTGAGTGCTAGGCCAGAGACAGACAAAATGCAAGTTTTAAGACAAAAACGATTTTAAAAATAAGTGCAGGCAGGAAATTCAGTAATCAGCTCTAGGTTGTGTTCTAAATACAGTTACCAACACAGAAATCAAGTTTAACAAGCCAGAAAATGTTCAAAAGTAGGCGGCAATGCAGAAAAACTTAACAAATAATCTGAAGCAAAATACTTAAAATCTCAAAAGTGGCTCCTTTCTTCTCTCAGCATTTTCTCCTGTTGGTGGGTGCTTCACCAACAGCCACCAAGTCCAAAAGATGCCAAAACCATGAGGCAATTGGGTTTTAAGAGAGGGAGATCAAGGAGTTAGGAATTGACCCAAAATGGCCAATAAAACTACAGTTTCAAGGCAGTAACCACTCCCACAGGGGCAGGCAGGCTGCTCAATGTTTATCACTGCCACTGATGAACACAGAGACCCCTTTAGCCCAAGCAAACAATGGCCTCCAAGAAACTTACAAACAGTTCAGAACAGCAAATCTGTAACTGAACTTTTTTAAATCTCAGAAAAGTGGGAAAAAAAGCAAGATTTTTTTGTTTTTTTTTTGTTTTTTTAAGGAAAGCAGAGGTTCACAAGTATCAACAAGTTAGAACAGTGCAGTAAATGACCCCACACTTGAGTGCTAGGCCAATGACAGATAAAATGCAAGTTTTAAGACAAAAACGATTTTAAAAATAAGTGCAGGCAGGAAATTCAGTAATCAGCTCTAGGTTGTGTTCTAAATACAGTTACCAACACAGAAGTCAGGTTTAACGAGCCAGAAAATGCTCAAAAGTAGGCGGCAATGCAGAAAAACTTAACAAATAATCTGAAGCAAAAATACTTAAAATCTCAAAAGTGGCTCCTTTCTTCTCTCAGCGTTTTCTCCTCTTGGTGGGCGCTTCACCAACAGCCAACAAATCCAAAAAGATGCCAAAACCACGAGGTAATTGGGTTTTAAGAGAGGGAGATCAAGGAGTTAGGAATTGACCCAAAATGACCAATAAAACTACAGTTTCAAGGCAGTAACCACTCCCACAGGAGCAGGCAGGCTGCTCAATGTTTATCACTGCCACTGATGAACACAGAGACTTCCCTTTAGCCCAAGCAAACAATGGCCTCCAAGAAACTTACAAACAGTACAGAACAGCAAATCTGTAACTGAACTTTTTTAAATCACAGAAAAGTGGGAAAAAAGCAAGATTTTTTTTTTTGTTTTTTTAAGAAAAGCAGAGGTTCACAAGTATCAACAAGTTAGAACAGTGCAGTAAATGACCCCACACTTGAGTGCTAGGCCAGAGACAGATAAAATGCAAGTTTTAAGACAAAAACGATTTTAAAAATAAGTGCAGGCAGGAAATTCAGTAATCAGCTCTAGGTTGTGTTCTAAATACAGTTACCAACACAGAAATCAAGTTTAACAAGCCAGAAAATGCTCAAAAGTAGGCGGCAATGCAGAAAAACTTAACAAATAATCTGAAGCAAAATACTTAAAATCTCAAAAGTGGCTCCTTTCTTCTCTCAGCGTTTTCTCCTGTTGGTGGGTGCTTCACCAACAGCCAACATGTCCAAAAAGATGCCAAAACCATGAGGCAATCGGGTTTTAAGAGAGGGAGATCAAGGAGTTAGGAATTGACCCAAAATAGCCAATAAAACTACAGTTTCAAGGCAGTAACCACTCCCACAGGGGCAGGCAGGCTGCTCAATGTTTATCACTGCCACTGATGAACACAGAGACTTCCCTTTAGCCCAAGCAAACAATGGCCTCCAAGAAACTTACAAACAGTTCAGAACAGCAAATCTGTAACTGAACTTTTTTAAATCTCAGAAAAGTGGGAAAAAAGCAAGATTTTTTTGTTTTTTGTTTTTTTTTAAGAAAAGCAGAGGTTCACAAGTATCAACAAGTTAGAACAGTGCAGTAAATGACCCCACACTTGAGTGCTAGGCCAGAGACAGATAAAATGCAAGTTTTAAGACAAAAACGATTTTAAAAATAAGTGCAGGCAGGAAATTCAGTAATCAGCTCTAGGTTGTGTTCTAAATACAGTTACCAACACAGAAATCAAGTTTAACGAACCAGAAAATGTTCAAAAGTAGGCGGCAATGCAGAAAAACTTAACAAATAATTTAAAGCAAAAATACTTAAAATCTCAAAAGTGGCTCCTTTCTTCTCTCAGCATTTTCTTCTCTTGGTGGGTGCTTCACCAACAGCCAACAAGTCCAAAAAGATGCCAAAACCATGAGGCAATCGGGTTTTAAGAGAGGGAGATCAAGGAGTTAGGAATTGACCCAAAATGGCCAATAAAACTACAGTTTAAAGGCAGTAACCACTCCCACAGGGGCAGGCAGGCTGCTCAATGTTTATCACTGCCACTGATGAACACAGAGACCCCTTTAGCCCAAGCAAACAATGGCCTCCAAGAAACTTACAAACAGTTCAGAACAGCAAATCTGTAACTGAACTTTTTTAAATCTCAGAAAAGTGGGAAAAAAGCCAGATTTTTTTGTTTTTTTGCTTTTTTTTTTAAGAAAAGCAGAGGTTCACAAGTATCAACAAGTTAGAACAGTGCAGTAAATGACCCCACACTTGAGTGCTAGGCCAGAGACAGATAAAATGCAAGTTTTAAGACAAAAACGATTTTAAAAATAAGTGCAGGCAGGAAATTCAGTAATCAGCTCTAGGTTGTGTTCTAAATACAGTTACCAACACAGAAATCAAGTTTAACGAGCCAGAAAATGCTCAAAAGTAGGCGGCAATGCAGAAAAACTTAACAAATAATCTGAAGCAAAAATACTTAAAATCTCAAAAGTGGCTCCTTTCTTCTCTCAGCGTTTTCTCCTCTTGGTGGGTGCTTCACCAACAGCCAACAAGTCCAAAAAGATGCCAAAACCATGAGGCAATCGGGTTTTAAGAGAGGGAGATCAAGGAGTTAGGAATTGACCCAAAATGGCCAATAAAACTACAGTTTCAAGGCAGTAACCACTCCCACAGGGGCAGGCAGGCTGCTCAATGTTTATCACTGCCACTGATGAACACAGAGACTTCCCTTTAGCCCAAGCAAACAATGGCCTCCAAGAAACTTACAAACAGTTCAGTACAGCAAATCTGTAACTGAACTTTTTTAAATCTCAGAAAAGTGGGAAAAAAAGCAAGATTTTTTGTTTTTGTTTGTTTTTTTTTTTTAAGAAAAGCAGTGGTTCACAAGTATCAACAAGTTAGAACAGTGCAGTAAATGACCCCACGCTTGAGTGCTTGGCCAGAGACAGATAAAATGCAAGTTTTAAGACAAAAACGATTTTAAAAATAAGTGCAGGCATGAAATTCAGTAATCAGCTCTAGGTTGTGTTCTAAATACAGTTACCAACACAGAAATCAAGTTTAACAAGCCAGAAAATGCTCAAAAGTAGGCAGCAATGCAGAAAAACTTAACAAATAATCTGAAGCAAAAATACTTAAAATCTCAAAAGTGGCTCCTTTCTTCTCTCAGCGTTTTCTCCTCTTGGTGGGTGCTTCACCAACAGCCAACAAGTTCAAAAAGACGCTAAAACCACGAGGCAATCGGGTTTTAGGAGAGGGAGATCAAGGAGTTAGGAATTGACCCAAAATGGCCAATAAAACTACAGTTTCAAGGCAGTAACCACTCCCACAGGGGCAGGAAGGCTGCTCAATGTTTGTCACTGCCACTGATGAACACAGAGACCCCTTTAGCCCAAGCAAACAATGGCCTCCAAGAAACTTACAAACAGTTCAGAACAGCAAATATGTAACTGAACTTTTTTAAATCTCAGAAAAGTGGGAAAAAAGCAAGATTTTTTTGTTTTTTTTTTTTAAGAAAAGCAGAGGTTCACAAGTATCAACAAGTTAGAACAGTGCAGTAAATGACCCCACACTTGAGTGCTAGGCCAGAGACAGATAAAATGCAAGTTTTAAGACAAAAACGATTTTAAAAATAAGTGCAGGCAGGAAATTCAGTAATCAGCTCTAGGTTGTGCTCTAAATACAGTTACCAACACAGAAATCAAGTTTAACGAGCCAGAAAATGCTCAAAAGTAGGCGGCAATGCAGAAAAACTTAACAAATAATCTGAAGCAAAAATACTTAAAATCTCAAAAGTGGCTCCTTTCTTCTCTCAGCGTTTTTTCCTCTTCGTGGGTGCTTCACCAACAGCCAACAAGTCCAAAAAGATGCCAAAACCATGAGGCAATCGGGTTTTAAGAGAGGGAGATCAAGGAGTTAGGAATTGACCCAAAATGCCCAATAAAACTACAGTTTCAAGGCAGTAACCACTCCCACAGGGGCAGGCAGGCTGCTCAATGTTTATCACTGCCACTGATGAACACAGAGACTTCCCTTTAGCCCAAGCAAACAATGGCCTCCAAGAAACTTACAAACAGTTCAGAACAGCAAATCTGTAACTGAACTTTTTTAAATCTCAGAAAAGTGGGAAAAAGCAAGATTTTTTTGTTTTTTTTTTTTTTTACGAAAAGCAGAGGTTCACAAGTATCAACAAGTTAGAACAGTGCAGTAAATGACCCCACACTTGAGTGCTAGGCCAGAGACAGATAAAATGCAAGTTTTAAGACAAAAATGATTTTAAAAATAAGTGCAGGCAGGAAATTCAGTAATCAGCTCTAGGTTGTGTTCTAAATACAGTTACCAACACAGAAATCAAGTTTAACAAGCCAGAAAATGCTCAAAAGTAGGCGGCAATGCAGAAATTAACAAATAATCTGAAGCAAAATACTTAAAATCTCAAAAGTGGCTCCTTTCTTCTCTCAGCGCTTTCTCCTCTTGGTGGGTGCTTCACCAACAGCCAACAAGTCCAAAAAGATCGTATTCAGTCAGAAGGACTGAAGCCTAATTTAGAAATGTCAGGATAATTGTGCAAACGCCAAAGACAGGAATCAAACAAGTATTACAAAGGTTTCTATGAAAGATACAATATCTTGCAAAGATTGCACCCAATATGTGTGAGATAGCCATGTATCTAATAAAGCTGCTTGAGCAATATGTGGCATGTGAATGGAACGAAATGCAGATAATAAGTTTTTAAATACTTAAGAAGTTAGTTACAGATGTAACAATATTAAAATGCAAGTAGCAGCCAGTCAAAATGGTATAGCAGCTGTGATCCTCATAGGTGACCACATGGTTCACCTATACATAAGGCTAGCACGGGTACAGGGAGCAAATAACTTGAGAGGGAAAGATAATAGAATGGGATGAGACTACACACACTGGAGGTTGGAGACTGCCTTCCCTATAAAGGATTGATAAAGTATAAACATAGACAGAGAAATGGACAGGGGAGCAGAAAATGAAAGACCAGCTCTGGTAGTTTTTACTTGTGTCTGGAACAGAACCTAATGTTAAAAAGGGATAATAAGTATGGCAATTAAACACTGCATATGAAATCAATCAGATGAGGTTAGAAAAGTTTGGGAAAAGAGCATAGAAAGGTAATTTACAAACAAACAATGGGAATGCATTTTAAAGCTCTCATGTTTAAAGTCCAAAAGATTTTTAAAAAAGTCCAAAAGGTTTAGAATTGTGCATGGAAGTGTTTCCATAGGTATTTTATAACCCAAATAGCTTTCAGAGCATTTTTCTTAGGTAGACAGCAAATGCTGGAGGTGTGATGGAAAAGAGAAAGGTAAATGAAAACATGTTTTTGGGACTCTGATAAGTTGGGATATTTTAAAAACAAATAGTTGTAATTAAAGACATAATCTTTTGAGCTGGGACATATGATGTGAATTGCTTAGATACATATTAATGTCTTACTAAGTTTAATGTTACTAGTTGCCAAAAATGCAGTTACTAGAAAATAGAAATCAAGCTCTTAACCAACAATAACTGAAACACTGAATATTTTATATAAAATAAAAGAACAGGATATGGAATCTTTAGAAAGGGAATGAAGACATTTCATAGAAATATATGGAATTTGTGGGAACAATATAAGTAGAATAATGGAAAAATGAACTTACATAATGCTGGAGTGAATGATAGTTAGTTCACCTAGTAGGTGCCCTGATGCTTTCACCGTTATCAGCTACAACCCAGGTTCAGTGAGCAGCAGAACACATATGATATAAAATACAAAATATGCATAGAAAGAAACCTATAATTATTCAAAAGCAAAGTACAGCATACAAAGGCAAGCTAGTAATACATTGGCAATAAACAAGAGTTATCAACATGTACAAAGACACTGACAAAAAACATGAGTTATAAGCAAGAGTTATGTACCTAAAAATATACGATAGAGGAACATCAGATAATATTTAGATCAACACATAAGGACTCAAGTACAAAAATATTAATATGTGCAACACTGATCTTGAATTGTTACCTGCCATTAACTATTGTCATAGCAACAGGGTACACTGGTCTGCCTTAAGAAGATGGTCTTTCAGAGCATGTTTAAGGCCTTCAACTGTATTTTGGGTTTTAACTTCTGTGTGGAGGTGATTCCAAATGACAGCACCTAGTCTAGAGAATGCTCTTTTCCCAGTAATACATGTGAAGTGAGGACAGGCAATGGAAGGTTGTCACTTTGGAGCTTCTTGGGGTGTTACGTTGCTGCCTAAATATAAGTGCTGGTTTCTTGGGGGGGGGGGCAACACCTTAAGGTTAATATTTCAGGAAATCTCTTTTCATCCCCTTTTCATTATTCTTAACAAGCTAATTTGTATTTTTTCAGTAAGTACTGCTTGATTTCTTTCTAACTTCAGAATATCTGCCTAAATACTTCATCCTTAAATTTTCAGGCTCTGCGTATTAGTTTCCCCTCAGGTGTTTGGCAGTCCTCTGTACAGACTCAGACACCTTATTTATTATATAAAATAATTAATTATTTACATTTATCCTGTAAAAGGAATATATAAGGAAACAGCTCCAGTACTTAGTAATAATAACCATCCTTCCCAGCATGTGTAAAGGTCATTTCCCTGTGCTTTCTTCTATTAACCTGGTGAACCTGGGCATTCTGATGCAGTGTAGCAACTGCCTTATGTACACAGACAACCGTCTCCTCTTACCTCCCAGCACTCAGACTTGTGGGAGATGCACTTACATATCCAAATTGGAAGCCATGCACTCTCAAGCCAAGACCGGAATAGCTAGTGAATAGGAGAAGGTCAACAAGTACACCACACCACATGCAACACATACCCCTACAGAACACCCACCATCACAGCTCTCACATAAAAACGCAAAGCACACACCCACCTTCATGGAGGCTGTCAATAGAAATCTACCCGAACAGCAGAGACCTCTAAGGCAGAAATGCACTCGACCGCCACAACACAGCACAAACCACAAGACACATAGCTCACCTACACAGTGTGCCCCTCAACCTAAGCCCCTAAGGCAAAACAACTTGCCCAGTACACTAATCATAGATGACTTGATAGTGAGGCACACTGATGTCCCAATCACTAGGTTGAATAAGGAGAAGATAACAGTCAGTTGTCTATCAGGTGCCAATATCTGACACATAACACAAGCACTCAGGTCACTCCACAACAAGTACAAGTATGACTCTGTCACTGTCCATGTGGGTGTCAATGACCTGAGATGCACCGACCTGGACTACATGAAAAGAGACATGGAGCTGCTCTTGGATTATGTGGCAGGCAGGTATGACCCTAGCCTGAGCAGCATCCTACCATCGCCCAGAGTGATACCGTGGTACTAGCAGAAAATGATTGACTTCAACAATTGGCTAAGTTTCTGGTGTTATCTGTCTGCTTGGGATGACATGACTGACAGACCTCAATGCTTTGCCAGAGATGGCCTGCATCTGTCACCCCTAGGTTTCTGCATATTGGCTAAGGCTCTTGCCACCCCTATAGTGCCTTTTTTAGGCAATGTTCCAAAAGCCAAATTACCACCATAGCAGCTATAAATAAATGCTATCTGAGGGTCATGCTGCTCAACACTAGAAGTCTAAATCTCAAGATGCACTTGCTTGAACCAATCCTCAAAATGGAGAACATTGACATTTGTGCTGTAATGGAGACCTGGTTTAAAGCAGCAGAAAGCACCTCTGCGCTACTAGGCTATAACTCATTCCGCACCTTTCGGCCCCAGAACATGGACCAAAGCTCCAAAGGCAGTGGTGCCTCCATATTCATAAAAGATATGCACACCTCCAGACTAGTAGCCCACCATAACACATCTGAGATACTTTAGGTACAACTAACATTAGTAAGACGGCGATTCAGGTCGTAGCCTGCTATAGGTCCCCAACCATTTCCAAGACTCTCACTCGTCATTCCTAAGCATCCTGGAAACTATTAGGGTCCAATCCAACACTCTCATACTAGGTGACTTCAACTACCCCTCCATCAACTGGGAAAAGTACTCATGCACCAATACACTGACCCAATGCTTCCTGGAATTCATCAGTTCCAATGCCCTGGACCAGCTCATTTTTACCCCCACTACAGGAAGCAACATCCTTGACCTGGTTATTACTAACATGGGCAACTGTTGCTCTACACCAATAGTCAATTCCTCTCTGGTTAGATCTGACCACAAACTAATCACCATGGAAATCCACATCTCACCCACACCCCCACACCCCCCGCAAAGGTAACCACCATGAAAAACTTCTCCAAAGCTGACTTTGGGCTCCTAAAAACAAAGGTAGCTAACTTCACGGCATCCATGTCAATGGAAAATAGATGCATGACTGCCAAATCATACACCAATGTACTGTACGAACATGTACATAAATGCATGGAACTAGCCATACCCAACAGAACCAAGATGCTCTCCTCAAAAAAAAAGGAAGCCAATCTGGTGGTCCCCTGCCATTAATAAACTCTACAACAGAAGGAAGAAACTATTGCAGAAAAAGGTGAAGTCCCAAGACTGGAAAAACTCCCTTATTAGCCTCAACAAAAAGTTGAGATCCCTCCTCAAAACCTCTAAAGCAGCTATGAAGGCAAAATTGCAACAGACACTAAAAACAACCACAAAGCCTTCTATAGTTATATCAAGAATCTCCATGTCAATACCCAGGTTTGCTCTGAGTTACTGCACAATGGTACCTCCTATACTGAGCCAACAGATATTGCCAACATACTGGCCAACACAATACCAGAGGAATGCCAGCCACCCAGCATTACTGCAGCACAAGTTAAAGCTGTATTGTCCAAGGCCAAGAATACAGCTTCCATGGGACCCGACAATATCCCTGGGTGTGTTTTACATGAACTACAAAGTGAACTGGCACCACATCTGTGTGCCCTGTTAAATCACAGCCTCACCTCAGGCTTTGTCCCTGCCGAATGGTGCACTATTACAGTCATCCCTCTCCATAAAGGGGGAGCAACTACAGACCCTGGGAATTATCGCCCCATTAGCCTAATGAGTCTGATATGTAAGGTTATGGAGCACATCATCATGGACCTAATTAACAAGGATATAGGGAAACTCCAAACTCTAGATCCCATGCAATTTGGTTTTGTAAAAGGTAGATCATGCCTGCTCAATGTGGTTGACTTCTTTGAGTCAGTCACCAGAGCTGTGGATGAGGGCAAGGCAGTTCATACAGCCTACCTCGATCTGGCCAAGGCCTTTGATACCATTCCTCACTCAGGAATTATTGATAAACTCACCAAACTAGGCATCAGCCTCTATATCACTAGGTGGGTTGCAAATTGGCTCACAGATAGAAGCCACAGTGTGAAAGTAGTGGACTCCAAGTCAGACTGCCGACCAGTCATGAGTGGAGTCCTACAGGGATTGGTCCTAGGTTCTCTCCTGTTTGGCATCTACTTCTCAGAAGTCCAGGCCAACATGGAGGGACTCTGGCTTACCAAGTTCGCAGACGACTACAAGCTGGGAGCCATTACTGACTCCCCAAGTGATGTAGACATCCTACAGAAAGGCCTCACTGAGACCAATAACTGGTGTCGAAACCATGGCCTTAAGCTTAATGCCAAAAAATGCATCATCATCCCCTTTGGGAAAAACTCAGTTCCCACTAATTACCACATGGATGGGAGCCCACTGAACACTGAGGGCATTATAAGAGATCTGGGGACACAGGTTGACAGCAACCTCTCCTTTGACCACCACATTGTCACTGTGGTCAGAAAGTCCTTCTATGTGGCACATCTCATTACCAAGGGTTTTGCGTCCAGGAAGAAAGAGGTCATCATCTCTTCTACTCTTCCCTCATTAGGCCAATCACCAAGTATAATACCCCATTTGGCATGTACCTCACTAGACACATCCAACAGCTGGAAAGGCCACAAAAGTACCTCATGAAGAGGATCCTAGGCCTTAAACACATGTCCTACATGGACAGACTCAAAAAACTTCAGCTATTCTCTGACTCATATTGTCTACTAAGAGGTGATCGCTGCTTGACTTACAAAGCCATGTCTGACCCAGCTCTGTTAGAAATGCCACATCTAAAGAAATCTCAATCCCTCCTCAACACATGCTCCAGAGACCTCACCCTTATTACCACAATCAACAGAACATGCTGGAGGGACAGGTTCATAATCCAGAGGCTGCCCATGCTCTGGAATAGACTTCCCATACATGTCAAGCAGCAGAGCACCTCACTGGCCCTCTTCAAGAGAAATCTTGATGAGTGGATGGGAAATAGAAGGTTCACACCAGAGATCACACTGGTGGCTCTACTTTATAGAGGCATGGGAACTAACGTCGGGTGGCATGATGCCAGGGCACTTCTATGGGCTAGGCTTGTAAAGGCTCCAGGGCCATTAGCCTAGTACACACCTATGAACCTATTTTGAAAAGTATAGTTCCAAGAAGAAAAGTGGACCTATCTGTTATTGGTAGCAACTTGATATTTCTAAGCAGAATGCAATGGTGTACAAAAGGGTCTGCTAAAAGAATGAATCTTAAGATTTTATTTTATGTGACTTGCAATCTCTGAGTATTGTAAGAGGAATGCAGAGCCAGCAAATGGAAACCATATTCTACTTTTGAAAGTAGGGCTTCCAGGCAGATGGTAAACATTCATGATTCTGTATTCTGTAGCAGAGTATTAGCTGTTCCAAAACTTTATTGGTGATTTTATCTGCATGAGTGATAAAGGAAATTGATGGGTTGAGTTTCAGTTCAAGGTACTTCCACTCTGAAACATTGGGAATAGTACTGTCTTGGTTGTCCTTCAATAAAGAGAGACTGAAAACACTTTCTGAGTAGTTCCAAAGACCATTACACTGGTTTTATTAGATTATTTATTATCAAGTGGCCATCTACAGAAGTCTGTGAAACTGTTTTATAATTTAGCCTCTACATCAAAACTCCATCTTGACAAACTCAGTAAGAAGAATATCATTAGTGTACATGACAATGTGAAGATGTGGGTGTTCAACAGAAAGATTGTTGAAAAAGAGAGAGAAGAGTAGGCAGCCTAATGATGGGTGTCCAGGGCTCCTTTGTTTAGTGCTGCATTGCCAAGGAATGAATTAATGTGGAAAAACTGAAATGTTCTGTCAGAAGCTGTGGAACTAATTGAAAAATAGGTTCATAGGTTTGTTTTTTGCAGTTTATTAAGCAGGAGCTTATGATTAGCAGTTTCAAAAGCTTTGATTATATCAACAAATAAATTAGCAGTAATGAGCTTGTCATTCATGTTCTTGTAAATGTAATCATTGGCAGCAAAAAGAGCAGTCAGGGTGATAAATGAGTTGCAAAAAACATGTCTGTTGCTGACAAGACCATAGCTATTTATCAGTTTAAATAGCTGGTTTTTATTACCTTTTCAACACTTTTTGTAATGGGATAGAAGTTTAATATTGGTTAGCAGCCTTTAGGATTAGTGGAGGAGGTCATTTTGGGGAGTGAGATCACTATGGTATGTTTAAAAAGAGCAAGGACTGTGCATGGTTTGAGTGAAAGGTTAAAGATATGATTGAAGAGTTTGGCTATTTTCTCTACTGCTAGTTTGAGGAGCTTATAACCTAAGGAGTTCAGCTGTGGCAGAAGTGCTTTAGTTTTCTTTATCTGAAATGTGAGAAAAGAGCAAGGTGGCAGCAAATGATGTAATGAGCTAATGTTGTGGAGAAAGATGGTCTCTGGTAATTGGGAGAATGGAGGGAGAGACAGAAAACTATCTGTGAGATCCTGTAAAGAATTCAGAATAAAATGCTGGTATTCTATAATAAGTTTTGGTTGTTAAGTGGAAGAACAATATTATTATCGGTAGATGATTGGGTAATGGTGTCTGTCAATCACTTTATTTCTTTTCAAAAGAGCTTAGTATACTAATTAATTCATTTTTGTCTGAGAACACACCAGCACTGTCTTGACTTCTTTCTTGTTGAATACTCACTTCTAAAATCTCATGACTGGATATTTATTATTATTATTATTATTATTATTATCATTATTATCTGAAGAAAGGTTGTTATGCAGCACTGAAGGCTAGCAAGCTGTGGCCTTCATCCCCAATGTTGGATCGCTTGAACACATTGCCAATGAGGTGTAATTTCAATAATCTATATTGGCAATTAATCAAGAGTGGTGCATTAACTGATGGATTTCTACTCCAATAATCCTAGAGTGGTGGCAGTCCTATTTTGTCAGGACAGAAGCTGTGGGGAATTATAGAATTATGCAAACTTTCCCTGGGATGTCTGTGCATGTCTACACACAATAACTTGTTTAAAAGGCAGTTACTCAGATAAGGGCCAGTGAGAGACGGTACATTTCACAGAGAAAGTGGTGAGAATGGGGCCAGGGTTGCTAGGCCAAATTCTCGACTCTGTAAGTGATCAGTGTGTGGTCTTAGTTTGGAAGTCAATACCCAGGGTAGCAGTGCAAATTCTTTTTTGCTCTTGGGCCAGGTTTGATTTGTTGAATTGGTTGCAGAATCAGATACTTGTGCACATTTCTTTTCTTCTTCTTCTCTGCCCCTCTCTCTCTCTTTTTTTTACTTTAACTTTTTGGGTACACGTAGAAACCTTTTGGTAATCATCATGCCTATTTGGGGTCAGTAGACCAGATCCAATGACGTAGCAACCGTCCGTAACATACCAGCGTGATACAGCGGTTGGCAGAGGAGAGATTCAGACCTTATTAGTCAGACAAGTTATCATATATTAGTGGTAGTGGCCCAGCCGTTAAAAATGGTTGGCAGTGGTTGGATTCAAACCTCCTCTGGTGTCAACCTGGTCTGCCACAGCCCCTGTTTCCATTGGACGTTCCTGATCTGGTTAGTTTTGTCTTGCCTAAAAACAGCGATGTGAAACATAACAGTGAAATAAAGTCGTTATGTGTTGGTTGACAACGGTATACTTAATGAAGTAACTATGGAAACTCATCTTCACTAATAAACCCCAAAGAAAGCCTGAATTATAGTCAACGTGCTTAACTCAGTAGTTTGCTTATATTAGATAACACCCATTCGCATCCTCCCAGTTCCTTAAACGGATAATAACAGTCACGTGTGTAACGCTTACGTCACTGCCGTACCTTCAGAATAGCGACCATTTTCATCGTTTACCGCGTGCAATTGGTGAGTGTTATTAAACTCAGGTTAATGGGTTTGGATATACTTTGTTTATGTTGTGAATCGATAAGCTGGTCTGATAGGTATGCAGCACGAAGCAATTTCAGCTTGTGTACAATCATACAAGGAGGGTTGTGGAGTAGCACAGGCTTTGCATCTCCGTTGTGCTGTCTAGAAGGCCGTTGAGTTTAGGGCTGGAGTCCCGTGAACCGGCCTTGCGCTGTGGTGAGAGATCGACAACTTCGTATTATCCGGTTAAGACTCGTTGCTGTATGGCTAAATACTGTGATAGTTGTCAGCTCACTGCTTGTGTTAAAAGTTTTCCTCGACCCATAAGGCCCAAGCACTAGGCATGCAGCGCTGTATTAGTTATACTCCTCCCCATGCATTACTTATGACTTCTGTGCATTAGATCTGTAGTGCGTGATAGTAACACATTTGCTGGGGCTGGATTTTTTTTTTAAGTATGATTCCGGGTTAGCTGGTGCCCTCCAATAGAGAGTTGCGTGTGTGTAAGGGTTCAAGCCTAACATTTGTTTCATGTTTGGACGCGATTACCAGGTTATGGGTAGTTTGATTGTTGTCATACTTGACAGTCGTCGTTCTTCTGCGCCCATTTATTCAGTCTGTAGTGACCGCTTTCCTAGATCAGTAGAAAATAAAATCTTAATGTGCATGTGTGTCAGTATCTTCTAGAAAGGTATTCTTCCTAGGAAAAAGGTTTATCTTTGTAAAATGTTTATTTTTGACAGGTGAGTTGGCAACAACAAAAGTACTGAAGTTAGTTTTTTTTTTTTTGGGGGGGGGGGTACCGTGGCGTAGAGAGTTAAGTCCTTGCTTATGTACAAAACATCTGAAATGTGATTATTGGTAAGCGTTGAAAGTGTACTTGTTGGTACCTAAATGTTTAATGAATGTCTGCTCTAGTATCCAATTCTCATTTCCTTCAAGAAGGTGCAGTAGAATCCAGTATCTGGAAAACTGGTATTGCTGACACAACAGATGAATAAATTTGTAAAGAGACAGTTTGAAACGCTAAACTGTGTAACAGGTTTGGTGGGGCAAGCCATAATTTAGAAGCGAGTGATCAGTGTGGCAGTCAGTTAAAAAAAAAAACATTGATTCTTGGTGGAAGTGGGGGGGTGAGGTGAATAACTATTAATTCTCCACTATTGTTTCTAAGCTTGTTTGTAGGCAACATAAGTTGGCACTGCATTGATTCCAGATTAGTTTACAGTACTTGCAACTCTATTTCTTCGGGTCACGTGTGCCGGCAGAGCTGCATGCCTCACAGATTGAGGGAGGGACTCGGTTCAGATCTTCCAGCAGGTGTTTTCACATTACATTGTTGCTTTTGCAGTACTGTGTAGATTCTTTTTTCCAAATGATATTTATCTTGTCTGTCAGGTAAACTTTGCAGAAAAGTTAAACATTCATTTTCTGGAGCATCTCAACGCTTTGAACATTTATTTGTTCCACCACACAGATTTGGGGAAGACGTTTTAAGATGAGTTGTGTGGCTCTTTAGTACAGTAGTATAGGAAGTGCCTTGCTTGATTTTGGTTAGGATACACAAGGAGCGTTGGAGGGGAAGAGATTATCCTGGACTTCATATGTCTTCTTGAATCCACCATCTGGCCCTTTGTAGGCTTACTGATCGTATGAATCAGATTGTGTAGGACAAGCATTTTCTTTCAGAAGGCAGAGACAATCTTGTATAGGGTCAAGTATGGCCTAACCAAAACCTTGTAGACTCTCTTGCCAGAACAGGCTGCTAGTGAAAAGTAACTGGCTGGCAAAATTCTACACAAGCCTCCAGGTTTTGGCAGTTTTCACTGTCCTGGTGAAATGTATAGCAACACCCAAATTATTTGATAGTAAAAGTTTGATACACGTAGTATTACACACGCACACTCGCTCGGTGCTCTTCCACTCTGTTGATTCTTGGCCAGTCGGCCCATTCATTCAAGATTGACTGGGGGGGGGGGGCTTAGTCATCAGAGCGGTTATTACCCCACCTTCCTGTGCTTGCCTGATAACAGTGGAAGGGAGCTATGCAGTGGTCTGACTGCCCTGGTTGTCCTGCACTGCTGTAAGGGGCATTGTTGTGTAGTGCTTTATTCATTAACATGTTCCTAGGTTCATATTGAATGACAGTCTACTGCAGCAACTTTCAAGTAGTGATGCAAACGTTTGAGTGAGTCTTTAAAAATTTAAACACATTAATTTGTTAAATTTTGGGTATTTTCTTGTGTAGCCGAGTGAATGTAAGAAGACTTATCATCCCCCCCCCCATGTTTTTCTTCATGGGGTCGGTGTGAAAGTTCAAATTCGGTGCTAGATTCCAAACTTATTGATAATCTTGATTTACGGGTCTTCTGCTTGATTCCATCAAGTCTTCACCAGGTCATCATCTTCTGTAATGCACATGTGCCTGCACCACTGTTATCAGCTTTTGTTAGTCACCTCTGTTGTTGGGACTGCATTGACCTCTACTCTGATGTAATCCACTTTTTCATCTGTTCCACGGTGTATTTACCATTCTTTTGTCATGCACTCTGCTGTAGCACCTCTGATTCTACCTGTGATCTCTCCATTCAGACTCCTTCTCTTTAACCTATCAGATTGGAAGCTGTTAATAATTTCCATTGTTTTCCCTTCTGTCTCAATTTTTTCAGCTTCTTTTGGTTCCTCAATTTGCTGATATAACTGTCTTGTCTGTTACTGCGTTTCATCCCGTGCGCCTTTCAGTTTTGCATTCCAGTCTCCTGTCATTTACTGTAATTCATGCAGTCTTCTTGAAGTGCAACTTCTGCATCCTATATGTAGCTTTATTATTCTGTCGCCTCCAACCTGTTTGCAGTTGTTTTAAGTAAAACACACATATATTCCACACACAAGAATGTATGCATTAAGTTGGTGCTCAAATTTTGTTTGGGTTCATATTGTTTTGTGCATGTGGCAAGGAGTTTTGAGGTTTAACAATTTTTGAGTAGAATCTTTGAGCCTGGCTGGCCAAAATGCAGAGTTTACAGGTGGTCATAAAATAAGGAAATTGTATAAAAACTACATTTGCTTTCTCTCCACTGTGACCACAGACCTGTTATGTTGAGTAGAAGAGGACCCCCGAAAATGTGTTGTTTGTTTTTATGATTAGCTGAGCAATATTCTGTTTAACTCGGTGGCTGAGGCAGAGAGTTCATTCTCAAAAAAGCTGGTCATGTCTTTATTTACATGATACGTATTCCACTTCTCTTCGTTACAGCATTTGCATTTTGTAGTGAAACCACTAGCACTATAAAGGTATGTCTTCCCATGGCATCCCATCATCCCCTTGTCTGTGTTTATCATGGAGAGATTGTTGTGCAGCTTCTTGTTCTCTTTGTATCCAGAGTGAAAGTTTGACTGTTAAATCCTTTTAAAACTGCCCATTTGCAAAGTCTGTAATTGTCTTTAAACACTGGCTTTTAAACCACTTTAGGTTTTGTGTTCATAACTGCTGTTCTGTGTCCCTTTCTTTCTAGTATAATAGTTCCTCAAACTCTGTCACCAAACATGCCACAGTCTACATTACAATGCTCATGTTAGTGTTGTGCTTAAGTTAAACAAGTGGAGAAACATTACATTTTAAAGGCAAGTGAGGCTGGAGGAGACTAGACTTATCTAATAGGATAGCTTTACACCCGAACTTCAATTGTGTAAATTGTGTACTAGTCTGGGTGATGCATTATCCCTGCCAGCAGCATTATCTCTTTCAATTAATAAAGCATAGTTGGCATGCTGGATACATTTGTTGGAACTGTTATTCCCTTTTGTTTGAAACTGTTTATAGCCTTATCTGTTTTGTGGGAGACTCTCTTGCAGCAGTGTCTACCCTTATGATAGTGAGCATGCCTGTGCATCAGTTTAAATTTAGCTTTCTTGTCCATCAGTTCACTGGTAACAGACTAATTTCCAACGACAGTCAAATACATTTCATGAAAGTTAAGTCCTATGAAAGCTGAAAAAATGAGGTTGTGACTTGGACTTTAATTATTTAGCTAACAAAACAAAAGCATGCTCACACTGTCACTTGCTGGGAGAGAAAAATTGCAATGCTAGTTTCAGCAGAGAGAGTTTGAATGCGGATTAATACGATGCTGTGCTGTCAGAGAGAAATAAAATTTGTGAAGTGTGCTGTATACTTAATCGAAAAATGCATAGTAATACAAATCCTGTTATTTTAGCTGATTTATAACCTATAAATGTTATTTTGTATACTTTCTGATTAACCAGCGTAAGGTCTTGTTCCAGCGAGACTGGATAAGAGGGGAGTCTGCTGTATGTCAAAACAAAGCAATCTTGCATTAAAAACGATACCCTAAAAATAGGTGTTTTAATTTTGCTCATCTGATAAGTGTAATATTAACAGGCATTTTATTGAAACCTGCTTGTTGAGTCCCGGTCAGCTAGTTGCATTCAGCCTTAGTTGCCTGTATAATTTGCATCTTTCAAGATATGGTGTCCATGGTCCCCTCTCTCTCACTTGCTACCACTTGTTCAAAAATCACCTTCTTCCCAAGTCAACACACGGATGTTGCACATGTCTTGATGGATTTAAAGCAATGCATAAGCAAACTTCTGAATTATTTCCTGCTGTGAATAATTTTGAGTTTTAGCACATATAATCCCCCCCTTACATCCAGATATTTGAAAATCTTTCTGAATTAGATACATGCAATGTTTTACACAAGAATTCTAGGCTGAGTAATGACCTGATACCAAGTTTAAAAACTTGTGAGATTTGAGAAATGATTCTGAGATTAGGGTCATGAAGCCTGATAAGTTGGTGGGCTTGTGATAATCAATAGTAATAACAGTTCCTTCACCTTACCAATGTAAACAGTTGAGGCGTACACTAAAGTATCCATTAATGAACTTAATGGAGCCTATAGAAAAATCAGAAACAGCTTGGAGAACGTGATCATTGATTAACAACTAGCTGAGTACAATTTTACGAATGTGACAAGTTCTATAACCTCTTCAGTTTTTGGTGTACCCAAAATGCATAAGAATATACATATATATATATATATATATGTGTGTGTGTGTGTGTGTGTGTGTGTGTGTGTGTATATATATATATATATATATATATATATATATATATATATATATATATATATATATATATGTGTGTGTATGTGTATATGTATATATATGTGTATATATATGTATATATATAACAAAAGTACTTGACAGAAACCAAGTATTTTTGAGGTTCTTGGCACTTTTACGGAAAACCAACAAGATAGGTTCATGGGTAGGTACTAGGCTATTGGCCCTGGGGCCCATTTCCCATCCAGTCATCAAGATTTTGAGTGCTAATGAGGAGCTTTGTTTGATATAGATAGGTAGTTTATTTCAGAGTATGGGAAGTCTCTGGGACAGGAATCTATCCCTCCGGCATGTTCTGTTTATTGTGGTGACAATGTTTAGGTCCCTAGAGCATGTAGCTCTGAGGGATTGGGATTTCTTTAAGTGGAGCATGTCCAACAGCTCTGGGTTTGACGTAGCTTTGTATGTTAGGCAGAGATCGCCTCTGAGTAGGCGATATGCAATGGAGTAAAGCTGGAGATTTTTGAGACAGTCTGCATAGGGCATCTGTTTGAGGCCGGTAATCCTCTTTGTGAGGTATTGTATTTCTGCGGCCTTTCCAGTTGTAGATGTCTTGTGAGGTACGTACCAAAAGGGGCGTTTTACTCTAATGGGTCTAGTGAGTGATGAGTAGAGGGGAACAATGACCTTTTTTTTGTTCCGGATGAGGTGTGCCACGTAGAAGGATTTCCTGACTACTGTGGTGATGTGATTTATCAAAGGAGAGACTACTGCCCACCTGTGTCCCAAGGTCTCATCACACTTTCAGTGTCAAGTATACTACCGCCTATGTTGTAGTTCATGGGTGCAGAGCTTTTACTAAAGGGAGTGACTATGCACTTTTTGGCATTGAACTAGAGGCCGTGGCTTTGACACCAGGCATCTGTCTCTTTGAGGCCCTTTTTTAGGATGTCCACATCATTAGGAGTTTCAATTACTGCTCCTAGTTTGCAGTCATCTGCGAACTTCGTTAGCCTGTACTTCAGAGAAGTAGATGCCAAACAGGAGAGGACCCAGGACTGAACCCTGTGGTACTCCACTTGTCACTGATCTGAAGTAGGATTTGGAGTCTGCTACTTTCACAGTGTGGGTTCTGTCAGTGAGCCATTTTGCAACCCATCTTGTGACATGGGGTTTAAACCTAGTTTAGTGAGTTTATCTATAATTCGAGTGGGGATGGTGTCGAAAGCCTTGGCAAGATCTAGATAGGCTGTGTGAACCACCTTACCCTTGTCTTCGGCTTTGGTGACTGCTTCAAAGAGGTCTATCAGGTTTCGGAGACATGATCTGCCTTTTACAAACCCAAGCTGGGTGGGGTCCAGAGTTTGGACGGTCTTAAGTTCCATGGCCTTGCAGACCAGGCTGGTCAGGCTAATGGGGCTGTAGTTCCTGGGGTCTGTGGTGGCTCCCCCCTTGTGGAGTGGGATAACTGTCGCTGTGCGCCATTCAGTAGGCACAAAGCCTGAGGTGAGGCTATGATTGAACATGGTACTTTGGTGAGGTGCCAGTTAGTTCTGTAGTTGGTCCCATGGATTCTGTATTCTTGGCTTTGGAAAGTGTGGTTTTTTTTTACCTTTGCAGCCGTGATTACAGGAACTTGCATTCTTCTGGTATAGAGATGGGCTCTCTAGGGGGTGAGAGGTTCAGTGCTAACTTTACCCCCCATCTGCCAGGATGTTGGCAATATCAGTTGGGTCTGTATATTTAGTGCCATTGTACTGTAACTTGGAGCAGATCTGAGTGTTGCCATTGAGATTCTTGACCATAGCTATAGAATGCTTTGTGGCTGTCTTTAAAATCAGTGGCGATTTGTTTTTGTAAGTAGCTTTGCTTTGGAGGATTTTATCGGATCGCAGCTTCTTACTGAGGCTGACCAGGGAGCTCCTCCACTCATGGGTTTTTATTCTCTTGCAACAGTTTCTTCCTTCTGTTGTAGAGTTTGTTTATGGCAGGGGACCACCAGATTGCCCCCCCCCCCCTTTTTTTTTTTTTTTTTTTTTTTTTTTTTAGGATAGCGTCTTGGTTCTGTTTTGGGATAGCACAATCCATGCACTCATGTAAGTGCTTATAAAGTGCAATTGTGTAGGAATCGGTAGTTGTAACTGTAGATTGTCCATCTGCATGGGTATCATGAAGTTCACCACTTCTATCTTGAGCATGAAGTTGGCTTTGGAGACTTTTTTTTTCCGTGGTTTCCTTAATGGGGGAGCAGGATGTGGATATCTTGGGTAATTATGGTCGGATCGGACCAATGAGGCGTTTACTTCAGGTGTGGAACACCGGTCACTCGTGTTGGTAATGACTAGATCTAGGATATTGTTGCCCCTGGTGGAGGTGTGGATAAGTTGATCCGGGGCATTGGAGTTTATGAATTCCAGAAAGCGTTGAGCGAAGGAGTTGGTACAAGAGTAGTTTTCCTAGTTAATGGTGGGGTAGTTGAAATCGCCCATTATTAGGGTGTTTGAACCCTAATATTTTCCAGTACCACAAGAAAAGAGGAGTGGGAATCCTGGTGGATGGTGGGTTATCTGTAGCAAGCTACAATTTGGATTGCAGTTTTGCCCAGAGTTGGTTGCACTGGAATAACCTCTGCTGCATTATGCTGATCAGCTAGCCTGGAGGTGTGGATATCCTTAATGAATATGGAGACACCTCCGCCTTTGGTGTTCTGGTCCAGGTTACATGGCCGAAAGTGTAGTATGAGTTATAGCCTGGTAGTGCAGGGGTGCTCTCTGGAGCCTTGCACCAGGTCTCAGTCACTGCACAGATATCTATGTTCTCCATTTAAGGAGTGCCTCAAGTGAGTGCATTTTGAGATTTAGACTTGTAGCATCACCCTCAGTTTTTGCTTGCCTGTTCCTGTTATGGTGGTGAATTTGTCGTTTGAACCTTGCCTAAAAAAGGCACTAGGGGCAGCAAGAACCTTAGCCAGTATCCGGAATTCCAGGGGTGACAGGTGTAGGCCATCTCTGGCAAAGCATCAAGACCATGTCATCCCAGTCAGACAGGTACTGGATCCCTTTAGAATAGCACCAGAAGCTTAGCCAACTTTTGAAGTCAGTCATTTTGTCCTTGTACTGTGGCATCTTTCTTTGTGATGGCAGAATGCTACTCAGGGCTAGGGTCATACCTGCCTGGGCTACAAGATCAGAGAGCTCTTCCATGTCTCTTTTTCATGTAGTCCAGGGAACTACGCCTTGGGTCGTTCACACCAACATGGGACAATGACAAGAGTCATATTTGTACTTGTGGAGTGACCTGAGTGCATGGGTTATGTGGCGAATTCTGGCACCCGACAGGCAGCTGACAGTAACCACCTTGTTTAGCCTGAGTGGGACATCAGTGTGCCCGACTATAGTCACCTATGACTAGTCTGTTGGGTACGTTGTTTTGCCTTATTGGCTGTGGTTGAGTGGCACAGTCTGCGGGCTATGTGTCATTTGGGTTGTGTTGGGGGGTGGAGGTTTCTTGCATTTCTGCTGTGGAGGTCTCTGTTGCTTGAGCAGATTATTATTGAGAGCCTCCGCGAATGTTTTTGTGTGTGTGGATTTTGGTGGTGTGTAGATTTTAGTGAGAGACTATGTGGTGAGTGTGGTGTGGTGCAAGTATTTACCTTCTCCTCTTTACTGTCAAGTTCAGTCTTGATTGGAGAGAGCTTTACTTCCAGTTTAGCTAGATAAGTGCATCTCTCACAGGTTGTAGTGCTGGGTGGTAGGAGGAGAGGGTTGTCTGTGTACATGAGGCAATTTCTACATTGCCCGAAGATGCCCAGATTCATCAGATAGACAGAGAACACTGGGAGATGACCCTTGGGCATGCCTGAATAAAAAAAACTATTTTCCTCTAGATAAGTGAGGAAAGTGAGTAAAAGAGCTGTTTTTTCTGTAAGCAAGTGAGGAAAGTAAGTACCAAAACTGTGTTCCTCTAGGTAATGAGGAAGGTTGAGTGCTGTAGTAATTGTAGGTTATTTAGTGCTTAAGTTCTGAACAAGTGCTGATCACGAATAAGCAAATTCAGGTGCTAAAACTAAGAATCTGTATCTGGACTAAACTAGTTACAGGAAGGGGGGGAACAAGTGCAAATGCGGGCTTTTAAATCAGAAAGTTGAGAGATGGAAAAACTGCCCAAACGGCCAATAACTACAATTTCTGGGCCAGAACCGCTCCTTATGTGGTAGTAGGTTACCTAGTGCTTACCACTCCCACTGATGAGCTAGAAGGCTTCCCTCCAACACACAAAGTTTGGGGGAGGGGGGCTCTGAAGCTTACAGTCCTGGGTATACAGAAAAGTAGCTAAAACAGCAGTAAAAACAATTCAAATGCAGTACAAGCTAGCACACGTGAGTATGTAAGACCAAACAGTTTAAAAATGCAATTAAATTAAAAATTAATATCTCAGACTCCTTTCTGCACTTCTTTTTAAAGAGATGGGACTTGTGGGGGGGGGGGATCCCAAATCAAATCTAGAGTGGGGGCAGGCAACTGCAAAAGCCTCCAAATTTAAACAACACCACAAGAATAGGGAGGGTGGGTATGGGAAAACCAACCTCTTCAGCAGAGATCTGAAAAACTATACAGTGAAGCAAAAATAACAGTGCACAACTCTGAAGTCAGCCAGCAATGATATAAAATTAGTCCAACAATTACCAGTACACAACTCTTGGGGAAGTGCCAGAAAAATATACTCAGCTCTGTATATATCAAGATAGTTTGAAAAGCACTCTGTCAGGACACATGATGGCTCCAGCAGTGATATGCAGACTTTTACTAAGAGGGTCTAATTTTATGCAAGTACTCCTTGAGATAGTCAGATAACACACAGTATGTAGAACATGTTATACCAACTTAAGACCGAGAGAAATAGGAGGAGGGGGGAAAACACCTTCAGCAGAGATCTGAAAAACTATACAGTGAAGTAGAATTAACAGTGCACAACTCCAGTACAAAGACGTATTGCCACGGATATCAAAGATTTATATACTGTAATCCCGCATAAACTAGGGTCAGAGTGGTTTACTTTTTTATAGCATGCTTTAACCCAAGACCTCATTAACCTCTACGAAAACCTCCTGGAAATTTTTAAAAAACACTTTATTAAATTTGAGAAGGAACTTGTATTTGCAGTGTAGAGGGGTATAGCTATGGGGTCAGCATGTGGGGGGTTGTTTGCTAATGTGACACAGTGGGAGAATAATTGCTTGTTTAATTCTGAGTTTTGTAGATTTTTTTTTTGTACACGTTACCATTACCAAGATAGCATTTTTATTTTGTGGGACGGGGAGAGGAACAATATCCCTAGATGTTTTGAATACATCCACTACAGTACTACCTACCTAGATGTTTTGAATATATCCACAGTACTAACTTTTTAAAGTCTGCATACGAGTATCATGTGACACACGTAGCATATTTGGGACATATGGTTGCTGAAAGATATGACCCACAAGAGGTTTCTTTTTAAAATCTAGAAAAATAACATGTCCTAACAGCTTTTTGCATTTTTCAAGTGCACATTCCCTCGCCCAGAAAAAAGCGGTTGTCAAAAGGCAGTTGTTCGGGCTGCCCAAATGATAAGTTTGGGTGAATGTATGTTGAAAAAAAAAATGTTCCGGCTACAGGAATATCCTGCTATTTTTATTGTTGACCAAATGATGGTATAAATAAAAGAAAATGTAGGTATTTTGTCCCGCTACAAGGTAATGCATTTTAACCAACAGTATCCTCTTGTATTTCATACATGTAATAATTTTAATGCATTTATCGTCATTATACAAATGAGAGTTGGACTGTAAGCTGTCCTGGAAAAGTTATCTTTTAAGGGATGATAGGGAATTGAAGAACAATGTGGGTGATACCCAATGTAGTAATTTGAGGTTAAAAAAAATCCAAGAAAGACAAACATTGATGAGAAAAAATATGGGCAATGTGGCTTCTGTAAATACATGACACTGTGGCAAGAATACCCAAGAGTTTCACTTGCGGCATTGTCTGGGTTGTGTATTGTGCACAGTGCATGGAATGCCCTGGGCTGGGTTCTATATTGGTAGAACCGAAAGAAAGTTGAGAGACAGAATATACAAACACGTGTGTGTGAGAGAGAAGAAAAAAGGATACTAATGCCCTTTTTTCTTTACGTTCAAGAGGACCTGGGGCATGATTTTAAATTTGTGATTTTGGAACAAGTGGTGAAGCTGCTGCTGCCATTAACAACCCTGTGATCAGTATGATGAACATTGTACAGTAGTATAAGTAAACTTAACATAACAGGTGTGTGTATTTTTACTCGTTATGTTCTCTCAGGCCCAAGCCTCCCTCTTGGCATGAACACTCTGAAGGGCTTGGTGTTCAAACTTTATGCAGCTGAGCTCATGCTGCTCAATGGTTTGACCATGTAGAAGGTGCCAAGAAGCTTTAGAAGCTGGCCAGCTGTTATTCCCTTGGTAGGATTAGGACTGTTAACAGCAACCATCATTCAATGATTTACAGGGACAAGCTAAAATGGGGGCTTTCATATGTTTTGTAAGGATGGGGACATTTTGAGAGATCTTTAGTATAGGCAGTTGTAGTGCTCATAACCATTCCCTTCATCTATCCAGAATTTTGCAGTGTGTCCCTGATTTCTTCCCCTCCTCTCAAAATAAGTTGACTTTTGTAGCTGGATATCAGCATTTTATCAGCAAACTTTCTTGCATAATTGACAACTTTACAAATACTTGTGAAATGAATATGTATACTTGATTTTGTTCTGCTTATACTTGCTCTGTGCAAGAGCCTACCTTCTTTTGCCCTGCATTGATGGTGTTTGGTGTGTTTTTTTTTACTAACATGGTTCTTTCACCATTTGTAATTGAAAACTCAAAGCTGGCATTGAGTGATTATAAATTGGAATGCAAGAGGCATTTTGCAAAAAAATATTCTTGTTAAAACTTCAGAAAAACATAAATTGTAACGTGAGAATTCTGCTTTTT
Organism: Protopterus annectens; assembly: GCF_019279795.1. Classification (NCBI taxonomy): domain Eukaryota; kingdom Metazoa; phylum Chordata; order Ceratodontiformes; family Protopteridae; genus Protopterus; species Protopterus annectens. The sequence continues at coordinate 1,446,114,408 of NC_056744.1, read as the reverse complement.
AACAAGTTTTATGTATGGTTGCGTGAACAACCAGTAGAAAATTTGGGAATCTCTTGTCCGGTGAGGGCTAAAGCTGACCAAGTTCATATCACTTTGAACTACCGTCCATCTTGTGTCTGATTTTTGTCAAAAATCAGAAACAACCTTAATGTAGCAGAGAATGACCATTTTTAAACTTCAGCTTTGTTTGCGTTCTCTTCAAAAAAAAAAAAGGGGGGGGGCAAAACTTAGTCCCATGAGATTAATCTTGGTGTAAAAATGGGAAGTCTCCCATTTTTCTGTGCCATTCCTGTAATTCCCACAGTATCTGTTCTGTGTGTTTTTTGTGCACCCGCTCCATTTTTAGTTGGCACTATCAGTTGTGCAGACACTTGCTTTTGGAGCAGAAGGCTGCTTGTTCTATTTCTACTCCAGATTGCTGATGCTGCAGTGCAGTTTGAGGTGTGCTGCAATCCAGAGTGTGACATCTTTTGAATGAGGTGTATTTTCCATTCCTTTCCATTGTCATACAGTTTCTACAACCATCTAATTTTTCTTAAAACTACTGCTTGTCTCCAAATTCTTTTCTTGGTAACTTCTCATTTCTTCATTTAAACATTCTCTTCCTCGTTTGAATTTAACATATCTCAGTGCCACTTGTATTTGTACTTGAGTAACTTTATCGTTTATCCAACACAAAATTGTATACATATTCAAAGAATAAGCGTTTGGGTTCATTAATCCTAAACCTTCGTCTTCCTTGTCCATACGCAAGATTCCTCCCTTCACTGGATTCAATTTTGAATCCATTTCTTCATAAATTTATAGAATCTTTCCCAGTATAACAGAATTAATCGAGGCTTTTTATTAAATGACGGCATGTATGTTTTCCAAAAACACCTTATTTATATTTTTTCTGTTATCCTATTCATTGTTCCTCACTTACATTTTTTTACCCCCGAATCGTATTAATGCAGAGAGAGTTCATCTAAAGATATCCCTCATATCTTTTATTGTATCACCCAGTCCGTTAACTTTAGTCATGCCTGTTTAATCATTGGTGTACATAACGCACAGCTTTTCATCCAAACTTTGTAATCAATATCGCCTGCATAATTTTTCATTCCTTCATTAGTAATATAAGTGGCACCTTTCATATGCAAATTACATTTCTGAATAAGTATGCTATTCGTAGGACATCCTGTTATATGCAGTTCTTTATATCTTTACCTAACTATCCATTCACTAACATTATGAAGAGCAGCATACATTCTTCGTTTTTCTCACTCAAGTACTCTTCCATAATTGTCAGAAAAGTTCTATTGAACTGTCAAATGCTTTATCAGTCCTGTTTGTTTTCTACATTCCACTTACTATTAATACTTCCTGACATCATTTTTCCTGTTAACTATATGTACCGTCTTCCATAATAGATTTAATTTTAATTTCCATTCTGTTCTGAATTTTCATAAAAATACTTTCTGCATTGTTCAGTGCTATACGTTTTTCCAATTTTCAGTTATCTTCCTTTTTCCATACAACTTAAGCATGCCACTGCATAAACCTCATAACTTGTGAGCGTTTTTTCTGCCAATCTGTAAATTTCTTGGTTATGCCATCTGGTCCTGAAACTGACTGTAAATTAACTTGTCCAAGTCCCTTGTGTAATTTATATAAGGCAGTCTTATTTTCCAGTTCTATGTAGTCTTTTGATAATGTTTTAATATGCCAGTCTTTGTTTTTGTATCGTCATGAAACATTTTCTTTATGGAATTTATCACATTAATTTCTCTCATTATACTAGTGTTCTCTCTATACTCCGATAAGCTGATACTCTTCTGTTTTACCATGTAAGTAATATTCTTGTTTATATAGTTCTTTAATTCTCTCTTGTTCTCTTCATAAATTGTTAGTTTTCAAATCCTTTAAAGCATTTATACACAATTTTTTTCTGCTTTTCTTACATCTGACTGCAATTCAAAAACATCTTTTTCCCCAATGTAATTACTCCTTATTTTCCTGTATCTAGCCATATGGCTCGAGTGATCCGAAAAGCCTGTTAAGTCTCTCCCTTTTTAAACCTTAACCAAAAGACCACAGGTAACCTTAAATCCAAAGTCCAGAAGGAAAATACTTTCTTAACGCAAATTTAAGTCAAAAAGACAGCGTTTTCGCCACTATTATAAATGCAGCTTCATCAGAGATACAAATACAAGTGCAAAAAACACACCTTTATAGGAACAGGAAGTGACACAAAAGTTTACGTGGTTTTGTGTCGCTTCATGTTCCTATAAAGGTGTGTTTTTTGCACTTTTATTTGTATCTCTGAAGCTGCATTTATAATAGTGGTGAAAATGCTGTCTTTTTGACTTAATAAATTTGCGTTAAAGTATTTTCCTTCTGGACTTTGGATTTAAGGTTACCTGTGGTCTTTTGGTTTTTAAGTGTTTCTTTTCCTGCTTGGTATCCTTTTTAAACCTTGATATAGTTGAGATGTATATAAAACTGAAATAGATTTTTATTTCCACAAGTTATTCCAAATCTTTAAATTGCCACATTTTTATAGCTTCAAAAAATTGTTTCCTCCTTTTTTTTCTTTCAAATCTCCATTAAAATTTCCCATTAATGTTATAATCCTATTACTTTTCTTTATTTGTAACATAGGCATACAGTGCTATAATTCTGTATACCTGATTATGCCATCTGAGATCTGCAGTAATCTTCACATCATTACAGATGTTATGTTCATTATTTTCACCGACTTCCTACAAAGTACAGCTGTGCTAGAACATGGGAACTATGTTCTATATTATATATTTTTTGTTTGCAGTCTTATTGTCAAAAGTCTGAAAATTTCCAGTATTATGTCAGTGTCGCACTTGGGCATTTTTCTGTGTGTATGTATATAAACAACTATATTTACGTTTACTGAAAACTGTAAAAATGTTGCAGCTTACCAGAAATTATGAATATATATATATATATATATATATATATATATATATATATATATATATATATATATATATAAATATACACACACCATTTCCTTAATCATTTGGCCCGTTAAGCTTTCTTTTTCTGTCTTATTTTTTTTAACCAGTTGAAGTTTTTACCTTTCACTGTTTTCCAATTTGTCTATAACTTATTTCAGATTCTTGTTCTAGAACATCTGTTGCATTTCTTTTTGTCCTTATTGTTTACTCTGCTCTTCCCAATTTCCTATCTTCTCTTCCTTTTTCACTAGATTACAGTCCATCCATGAATGTCCAGTTTCTTACATTTATAAGATTCAATTTATTTTTGCATCATAACCAGTTTTCCTTACAAATATAACTCTTCCTGTTACTGCAGTTTGCATAGCTCAATAACTCTTATCTTCACCCTTGCCAATTCCCCTTTCCCAGTTACCTTAGATCGAGTTTGCAGATTGGAAACTTCAGTATAAATATGATTTCCACTAAGACTGCCTTATCTGCTATGCCGCAATAATGTGAAAGTATCTGTTCCACCAAAAAGTTTTCAGAGGATGGAGGGAGGGAAGTCCAAGGATACATGAAAATGAACAACACAGATGGAACGTTATGGTAAGTACACAACTTCTTTCTTTATCTGATGTCAGTTTTCATTTTATCCTTGACGAGACGATTGTGGTACTAAGACCTTTGGGGGACTCTAGGAAGGATATTCCTGAGCACGATTGAACCAAAGTATGCTCTCCCCCTTGAGAACAAATCCAATTTGTAATGAATAGTAAAGGTGTGTGGAGAAGCCCAAGTTGCTGCTGCACAAATGTCATCCATTGAAGACCTTGATTGGAAAACTGCTGAAGTGGCTACAGATCTTGTAGAATGCGCCTTAATCAGTGTAGGTAAATACATTTTATTGTAGATAAAGGAAATACAAACCTTGAGCCATCTGGCTATGGTCACCTTGCTGACTGGTTTGTCAAACCTTGTATTAGAAAAGGAAACAAATATCTAGTCAGATTTTCTTGTCTTTCATTCTGTGACAAAAATGTAACTGAATATTTGGCAAGTGTAGGCAGTATTCGCTTTTGTAAAGTTGGGGAAGAAGACTGGCAACACAATAGTCAAAAGTAGATATTGGTTTCTGAAACTACTTTAGGTAGAAAGGGGGGACTTATCTTTCACAGAGTCTTTCCTTAAGACTAAGATGGCCTACATGATTAAGCTTTAACTTCTGAAATTCTCCTGGCAGAGGTTGTAGCTACTAAAAATGAAGTTTTCGTGACTGATATTGTAGATCAGTCTGCAGGTTTTTCGAAGTGGAAATGAACAATGGTCTAACACTAGAAAGTCCCAAGGTGGAGTTGGGTACTTAAAGGGAGGTTTCAACAATGTCCTTTTTAAGAAGGATTTGCATTGAATTTTAATGGTAGAAGGTGAAGCCAGTTGTCCTTCTCCAAGAAGGGAAGTGTGGGCTGTACAGTTATCCAGAATTTGGTTTGAAGAACTGACTTGTTCAGTGTGTTTAGCTCCAAAATTGGTCTTCATCCCCCTGTCTTTTTTGGCACTAACAAGAATTTTGAGTAAGTTCCGGATTCTGTTTGGTTTGGTGGGACTAGGATGACTCTCTGAGCAATGAGCTTCATGGAAGAGTTTGACACAGACTTCAGAGCAGCAATCTGGGAAGCCACTTTCTGTTGGACTCCCTCGGAGACTGATCCTGCTAGGGTGTCTGATAGCTCCTTGATCAGATTCCTTTGAAGTCTGAAGTTCAGAGGGGTCAAAGAATCGAAAACCCGTTTCCAGAATCTATCCATTGCCTAAGACTCCTGGTTTGGTGGATGGATGGAGGAACTCTCCTCTAAGAGTTCCTTTTTAGTGGCAGGTGCTATGACCATGGCATTACCTGTAAACCTTTGACCCACAATTGCTTTCCTTTGGGGCAAATAAAATTTTGTTTGGTCTCCTGGGGATAGGTTCAGTATTGTCTGGCGCCTTCCATGTGTGCTGCGAGATCAGTTGAATAAGGTAGAGGTATAAAGGTGGGTACCGAAAGCCTGCTGGTACAAACTTTCTAAGATGCCTTCAAAGGAGACTACATCAGGGGGTGACATTGGGGCCCTTCCCCTTGTCAACATTGGTGTCTCCTATGACAGATTCCCCATTTGAATCCAAGTGCTTCCTCTTGCACTTTATCCCCCTAAGGAAGTTCCTCAGAATAAAGTCCGGGAAGTTATAGGAAGAGGACAGAATATGAATCTGTAGGTCCTGCAGTTTCAATACTCTCTGCCCCCGTGGAGAAACGGTCAAGGGAGTGTGAGGACTGAATATTCTATGAGGAGGGGGACTGACCGCTGCAGGCAAAGCCCTCTCTGTTGTCTTGAAGGCTGATTCCTCCCCCCCCCCCCAAAGAGGGAAGGGAGCTCAGAACTGAGAGACTGCCTCAGAGCTGTGGTCACTCCTGTCAGATGAGAGCCCCCCCCCCCCAAAAAGAGGGAAGGGAGCTCAGAACTGAGAGACTGCCTCAGAGCTGTGGTCACTCCTCTGTCAGATGAGAGGCCCCGAGAAGAAGCCGGGGCTAAACTGAGCCATGCTGAACCTCGAAGTTGCAGGGATGCCTCCGAAAAAATTGGGAGTCAAGCTGACCGGACAGATACAGCTCTGGGAAGTCTCGGGATCCGACAGAGCAGAAGAACTCTGGGTAACGCTCACCCTCAGAATTTTATTCACTAGTCTGCCCACATCAATTTCTGTGAGATTTTTGGTGGAGTAGATGGAGGCCTGGAAAGACGCGCTTCAGACCACGGCCTTCTTGACATCAGACAGACTTCGCAGTTTGACCTTACGTGTTTTAGCCCTTCAGTCACTGGCTCTGTCAGCGGAATCAGTCCTGAGGGCTTTAGGGTCCATGGCAGCAGCAATCAATCTTGCTCCCCTTGGCTCGCTTACACATGAGGATGCTCCAGTGGACTTTACAGGTTCAGTGGTCATCCTTCACCCGTTGGACTTAGATTCCTCTCAGCAGAGTTCGCAGAAATTCCCTCTTCTGGTGGCTCCAATCTCGAGAGCTTTGGGAAGGTCTACCATTTGTTATGCTACAACCCCAAGCCACGGTGACCTCTGGCGCTTCTCGCCTCGGGTGGGGGGGGCATTACACGGGCAAAACTGTCCAAGATAAGTGGACTCGGATAGACCATCCTGCATATCAGTATTCTGGAGAGGGCGGTGCTTCTAGCTTTGCAAACCCTTCATGCCTTTCTCCCTCCAGGGACTATTGCGATTCAGTCAGACGTGTCAGTGGTCTGGTACGTCAACACACAGGGGGTACCAGGTCTTACTCTCTTTGCCTAGAGGCCATGAGAGTTTGGGACTGGGCGATATCCACCAACCATTTTCTGTTAGTAACGCACATTCTGGGTTAGTCCCAACATCCTAGCAGACAGACTGAGTCTAACTATCCTCACCTTATGAGTGGTCTCTGAATCCTTTTAGTAGAGAAACAACAGATCTTCCCCAAGTGGGGTCAGCCTTGCTGCGATCTGTTTGTGTCATTTTCCAACGTGAAGTGTAGCGAGTTTTTCGCTCTAATTCCCCCTCAGGGGAAAGCCCCAGAGGCGCTCTAGTTCATCAAATCGCCAGCAGCAGGATGGACTGAACAGTCTCCGTCCACAAAGATTTGAAAAACCTTTCTGAAAGGTACGTTCCTCTTGAGACCTACTAGGAACCCCATCCCTCCATGGGATTTAACTTTGGTCCTTCAGGCTCTGACTGGACCTCCTTTTGAACCTGCAGCTTCTGTCGATTTTGAAATTCTTGTTCTGGAAAACTCTCTTTGGTAGCGATTACCTCTGCTAGAAGGGTGTCAGAACTTCAGGCCCTCTCTATTAAAGCCCCGTATCTTGTTTTCCATAAGGACAGGGTCTCTCTCGGGACTAACCCGTCCTTTCTACCTAAAGTGGCCTCCGAGGCAAACCTCAATCAGTCCATTAATCTTCCAGTTTTTTTTTCCCTAATTGCCAAAACAAAGGGGAGTACAAATTTGGTAGATGTTCATAGACAGTTAATGTTTTTATTTACACACAACAGCTGCATTCCGCAAGTCTGATCAGCTTTTGTCTCCTTTTCAAGACCCTTTTTTGGTAAGCCTGTGTCCAAGGTAACTCTGTCCAGATGAATTTCGAATTGCATTCTGCTAGCATACAAGCTATCTGGCCTGCTGGAGCCTACAGGGGTTCATGCTCTTTCTATCCGCTCTATGGCTACATCTGCAGCATTCTGGTAGAGAGTTCCCTTGGATGACATTTGCTCTGCGGCTACTTGGGCATCCTCTCATACCTTTATCTCTCACTATAAATTGGATTTAGTGCCTAGAGGTAGGGCAGCCTTTGGCTCTGCAGTGCTCTGGAATATCCTTCCCTGAGGACCTCCTAAGTTTTTGGTAGCTGGGGACTCTGTCCCACAGGCTGCTGGGTCGGATCCGATACCCACAGATTGCTGACAAATGAAGTTACCTACTCGGATGGAACGTTATGGTGAGTGCATAACTTTTTCTTCCCCTTTTAAATGCAATACTTGGGGTATTTTCCAATAAACTACAAAAGTCTTTCTCTAACCAAAAATCTCCAGTAATATTTGAACGCCTTCACAACTAAAAGGACTGTAGGTGGCCACAAAGATTTTTTTTTCCCCATTATTTTCCAACATTTTAAATTCCCCATCAAGTATGTAAACATGTCATGGCTAGACCCCATAATATCTCTGTGGTGGTGGTTGGGTCTTTCAGCTTTTCCCGGTTAGGGGTCACCACAGCGGAACTCCGGTCCGCTAATGATTGGAAGTTGATTTTTACGTGCTGAGTTGCCGGCCCTAACGCACAACCTTCAACGAAGGTACGCCCATTCAAGCATGTCTCCACAGAAGCCACTCTAGCTGAGAATCTAACGGGACAATGTCTTGCTGTGAGGCGACAACGCTACCACCACCACCACCGTAATATCAATATAATTTATTCACATCATACTCCCTATTAATAAACATTTTTTGTGAATTCTACTTCCTGAAAAAAATTCCTTTTCATCAAGGAGTCTCCTTAACCTAAGGAACTCGCCATAGGGCAATACTGCTGTGGTATGAGATGGGTGACAACTCCGCCCATTCAAATACTGATCAGTAAATTTCTTATGTTGTCTTCCCATCCAGACCAGATCCCCTGAGATGTCTAGAAACGTTACCTTATGACCTACATTGAAATCACCACATTTCAAATGAAATCTATTGGTATGTAAAAATAAATCACCCACCAAATCATAACCCCCATCACCTAGAAATATAAGGTCGTCAGTAAATCTAAAATATCTAACAACGTTTTCTTGACATGTTGAAATTCAAAAAAAAAAAACATAATTGGCCTACGTGAGGGCAAATGATGCCCCCATTGCAGTACCTTGCGGTTGTTAATACAATGTGCCATTAAAACTCCAAAATAATTATTAAAAATCAATTCTGTAACATGCATAAGACTGTCACACAGAAAAAAATGAAAGGGCTTCTAAACCAAACTTGCGTTGCATGTTTGTATGCAGACTCACCAGATCAACAGTCTTACAATTTGTAAGAGAATGTGTTTGAATTTAGATATTTTATCCAAAAAAAAAACAAAACTTTAACAATAGGACTCATCACTGTGTAAAAACAGGCCCATATTAGGAGTAAAATAATTACAAGCAGATATGATGGGCCGACCAGGGTCCAGGAAAGCAATGCTTTCCATTCAGTTAAATCAACCTTGTGGATATCCTTAAATTTGAGCATACTCTCTTTCCACCCCAAATAGAAGAGAACTGTTGCACTACTTCATGGTTAAAGGGTGGCATAATGTCAGTTTTACACCGTGCATTGTATGTATTCAAAGGGCAATGAGCATTAACAGCTGGTTCTGAATCACAAGAATAAAAGCTTTCATTCATATCGTCGGAATCAATAACCTCAGTATTCACATTCATAACTACATCAGAAAAATATAACTTAAAAAAATTTTCCTTACCAGTTTAAAAATATCCCCCTTCAAAAGGTAAAGTCGTGGTAACAGTCAGCACAAACTTAAGGCCACAATTCAAAACTGAAGTTTCCTCTTTTATCAAGACGTATCCCAACTACACAATTACAACTCCAAGCAGACTGTTATTGGTAATATTAACACAATTTCACTCGTACTGTCTCTCCCCTGTATGTCCAGCATTAAACATTGCTTCGTTGGCATTTTTTAAAGCTGTTATGGCATCCCTCACCTGAACGAAAAGTCCTTTGTAACTGTCTGGGATTCTGTGCTGCAGGAAAGTGTGGAAACTCATCTTCCTCCCAGTCGGTTGAAGTCCTATTCCCATTTGAAGTAAAGGAAAGTCCTTGTACACTGCCATCTACTTGTTGCTTCTGAAAGCTCACATGATGCCAGGATTTACTCTGATTTGTCCCTCTAACAAAAGCCTGTTTATTCTCAAAGTCCTTAAGGTGTCTACAAATTTTTATGCTTTGTCCAGTCCACAGTACTCTCCTCAAGCCCACGCAGACCATCTTTAATGTCTGTAAAGAAATTATCCAGACAGGCAAGACTCGATTGCAGGGTAGTAGTAGAACTGATGGAAGTAGTAGTAGAACTGATGGAAGCAATCTGTTCCTTAATAAGCTTCTGTTTCAACAACTTCTATGCAATGGATAAATATCCTCCTAGAATGGAACAGTGGTGGGCTGCTGCCACCCCCTAGCCTTAAAATCTTTGTTCTTCCTTGCTAGTGGAATCAAATGGTGTAGCATTATCTTTTACAGCAATACGTTCCCTCAGAGAAATATCAAGTTCAACATAACGTTGTAGGCTCTGTACATTCAAGAAAACAGAAGCCTCCTTAAACACCACTTTTTCCAGTTCTAACCATCCCTGCGTTTCCGCTGAAACTTTGTCTGTCTGTATGCGGTCCAGGTCTAAAGGGGTTACTACCCCTCTGTCTTCTGTCATTCTCAGTTCTTTCCAGGAACTTATTACACGCATTTTTATGTGTGTTACCACCATTCTCCACACTAGTCATTCATTCACTAGCAGTCTCAATAAAATTGTCCATAGATCTTTGACTAGTATCTATATTAACTTCCTGATACTCATTTTCTTAAGATATTCCAGGATCACTGGCCATAAAATGAAAACAACCTCTAGAACAAACAAGCAACAAAAACACAAAAAGCAGCCAAATAATCCCAAAGTTCTTTTTAAGAGGTGGTTCTGTAGAAAAAGGGTCCATAGATGGCGAATAAATCACTCTTGGCAAATCAAGTTAATTGCCTGTGCCAAAAGTCTCGTCAGTGTTGTTGTACCGAAGTTTTTGGTGTCAAGGTATTTGGAGCCAAAGCAGTTGGTAGCGAAGACTTCTTTTCCAGTACCGAAGTTTTTGAGCGAGAGTCCGTTGGATCCAGCATACTTTGTGGAGCCAAGGATTTATGCTTGTGAGTCTGTGACAAAGGGGGGGGGGTGACAGAACTAACTAGCTCCTCCTTTTGGTTTCTTCTAAAGATGATGATGGAATATCGGTTTTTACTCTTTCAGCAAGTAGATATCACTTCTCCAAAAGCTCAAGGAATTAAACCCTTAGTTTAGTTTATTTTTTCTCTCGACAAGAGGTTTGTGGCTAAAGCTGTGACAAATGCTACAGCCCTCTTGAAGATTAACAGCAACTTATGCATGAGAGAGACTGAAATGGGAGTTTGTGGCCACACTTTTGGTATTTTTTAAAGCTAGAGGGGTCTTTGGATTTGTCAGCCATAATAATGGTGGATGATGGGGAAGCAAATGCCACTCATTCTATGTAACTAGTGACAAGGAGAAGAATATTAGAGATATTTAAGAAAGGGGAATGGAAAAGGAAAGAGAAAAGGGAACTGTAGTTATGTATATGGATAGAGCAGAACAGAACACACTAAAGAAAGGGGAGTACTGTAGTTGCCAAAAAGAGGGGGCATCTCATGGAGGACTCTTATTTTGATGAAGGTGGAGTCCCCCAGGTCTCTTAACTACTAGTTCTCCTTTGGGGGCATTCTGGAGCTGTTAAAACAGGAAGGCGGATGATCTTGCCATCCACAATCTTCAAAGGAATCTGTGTTCCTGAAGGTTTCAGGACGGGCCCCTATACTTCCTGGGTGTGCCCCCCCCCCCCTGCAGACTAGCACATTGATCTTACCCACACGCAGGTTGTGGAAGGAGCCTGACACTGGAACTGATCCCTAAGAAGGCTGATCAGTGTTCTCTGTCTGAGGTGAGCTCAAAAACTTGAGTAAGGGTGTGCCAGTTCATAGGTAGGTACTAGGCTATTGGCCCTAGGGCCTATATAAGCCTAGCCAAATCGCCACCCAAGAAAGTTTATTTTCCTGTGCCCCTGTCAAGCAGAGCCACAGAAGTGATCCCCAGGGTGAATTTCCTTTTTTCCCATCCAATCGAAGACTTTTCTCGAGTGCTAATGAGGAGCTCTGTTTGACATGGGTAGTCTGTTCCAGACTATGGGAAGTCTCTGGGACAGGAATCTATCCCTCCAGCATGTTCTGTGACAAGGTTTAGGTCCCTAGAGCATGTAACTTGGAGGGATTTCTTTAAGTGGCGCATGTCAAACATCTCTGGGTTTGACATAGCTTTGTATGTTAAGCGGAGATCGCCTCTGAGTAGGCGATATGAGACTGAGTAAAGTTGATGCTATAGTCATTGCTGTGGCCATGAAAAAGGAGCCGTCTAAACAGAGCTCCAATGTCCATTCCCGAACATTGTATTGGGCGATCAACACACATAGAAAGCACATTTATGCTTCTGCCATGTTTGGGCTGAGAGCTCTAATTACTTGGCACATTTTACCCACCTCCAGAGAGCCGATTACTGAACTAAAAACATCCCTTTCAGAGTTAATGCCAGCGGAGGGCCACATGCAGGTATCTCCCAAGATCACCACTCTATAGTCTATTGCTAATTCCTCAATGAGGTTGATCTCCAACTCTGCAAAGGGTATCTCTTGCAGGTGGTGCAAGCACTGCTGTGAGGTGTCATGTGTGAATACGGTTATGGGTTCACAGAATTCATGGTGACCTTCTTAATGCCTCATTCAGTGGCTTCTTGCTTTTTGGACTTTGACTCGCAGTAAGGGAAGACTCTGGTCGGTATCAAGTTTTCTACCCCCCAAACCTTCTCCTACCAGTCAGGGCCATCCTATAAGTTCTGTCGCTGCTGCCGCATCTCTTCTTCAAAGCCCAGAGTTCTATGTTGACAGCCATTCTCCTTGTACCACTAGCAAGGTATTACATGCGAGTGCTTCAGTGGAAGCTGGCAGTCCAGTAGTTCATCCGATGTCCATGCCACTTCTGTTAACACATGTATGCAGACTGCATCTGCAGTGGTGGCTTTGGTCTGCCTTGGAATAGATCCTCTAACCACTTTCTCTTCCCACGGCCACAGTGACCACGGAGGCTTCCTTACTTGGGGGGGGGGTGTTTTCAGGGCAGAACAGTCCAAGGCACTTGGTCCCCCACAGAGACCAAGTTGCGTATAAATGTTCTAGAGATGAGGGCAGTCCTTGTGTTGCAAGCCTTTCAGGATTACCTTCCTCTGGGAAAAGTGGCAGTTCATACAGACATGTCGGTGGTCTTGTACATCAAGCAAGGGGGAACACATTCTTACCCACTGTGCAGAGAGGCCACGAGAGTTGGAATGGGTAATCTCCTTCCAGTCACAATCTTCTTGCAGCGCACATGGGGTGTCCATCGTCTTGGCAGACTCAGCAGGTCTGTCTTGACACCACACGAGTGGTCCCTCAGTCGGTGACATCTCCAGGTATTTGGCCAATGGGACCAACCTTGCTGCAGCCTTTTTGCATCCCCAATGAAAACAAATGCAGCAGGTATTTTACCCTGATCTCCCCCCCAATGGGTAGTCCCTGAGACTCTTGTCCATGATTGGCTTCTGGCTCTCCACTACTCATACCCACCTATTCCATTTATTCCCAAGGTACTTCAGAAAGCCCACAGACTGAAGAGTTCTATTATTCTCATTGCCCTCTTGGCCTCTGTAGGTGTGGTTCCCCTTTCTGTGGTGGTCTCAGACATGTCGTCCTTGGGTACTGGATCCTGCTCCAGATTTCATCTCGCCAGTTAGAGCAGCAACCTTCGATCCCTTAGTCTAACTGCCCATTTTCTCCACTTCCTGTAATAATATGGTCCAGGCTGGCTTCCCCTGTCAGAATCTTCCCAGAAACTATCTACTCGGGTGTATTGCAATAAATGGAAACATTTTGCTGTTTGGGCTGCTGAAAGGAATCCTGATCTTTCTCAGCACCGGTGCCAGATGGTCTTCTCTCTTTATCGTCCTTTTTCAAGAAGGGGCCAGTTTTTCAACTATAAAGCTGCAATTAGCGGCCATTTCTAATTTTTATGTTAATAAGGAACTTTTCCACTTGATTATTTTATTTAAGGCCTTCATGAAAGGTGTTTTTCTTCTCGGACCTCCTGTCAAAGACCCTTCTTGGGATCAGACGATGTTGCAGACTTGAGCCGTCTTACTCATGTGATATTAAATTTCTCTCTGAATTATGGGCCTTGTCCTCCAAACTGCCATACATTTTTTTATAAGGACAGGGTGGCCTTGCGAACTAATCATCCTCTCATCTCATGCCCAGGGTAGTCACTGAAAGTAATATCAACCAGAATATTCAGTTACCCATGTTTTTTCCTAACCACTGAGGGTGAATATCTCTTTCCATAGTTTGGGTGTGCATAAGCTGAGTTTTTATTTGCAGAAGATTAAATCCTTTAGAAAATCTGATAATTTGTAGTCTTCCCCTTGAATAGGTGCTGCCAAGCAGTGTCTAAAGTGACCGTCTCTAAATGGATTTGTGATTGCATTTCCGCTGTTTACTGTCTTAGGAATTTAGAATGCCGCGGTGGTGCAGCAGTAGCGTTGTTGCTTCACAGCAAGAGGTTCTCCTGTTCGATTCTCGGCTGGAGTGCGGGAAGTGCCTTCTGTGTGGATTCTGCATGTCCTCCCTGCGGTTGGGTTGCATTCGAAAGACCTGCGTAAATGGGCATGCCTTTGAAGGTTTGATGTCTAACTGGTACCTCTGCGTTTGTGAAAATCTTCTGCCAATCATTAGTGGGCTGGAGTTCTGCTGTTGCAACCCCTAACCAGGAAAAGCCGGAAGACAAACAACTGTCTTAGGAATTTAGAATTGCCTCCTCCACCTAATGTTATTCTCTTGGGTCAGTTGCTACCTCTTCAGTCTTCTCCCCTAGGATGTCCAAAGATGACATTTGTGCTTTAGCCACTTTGTCTATTACTCACACCTCTTGTTCATTGTAATAGCATATGGTCTCCAGAAACGGAGCTTCCTTTGGTTCCATGGTGCTCAGGCGCATCCTTCCTTAGGGCCACCCAGGATTCAGTTGGGATTCTGACTCTGTCTTGAGGTATAATGAAATGGATAACATCAGATCAGTACTAATGCACTTACCATGTCTTGGTATCTGTATTTATCTTATTTCATTATTATTCACTTCCATCCCTCTTCAAGGTTTCTGAAGGTTCTAAAAAGGCTGAAGTCTCTGGCTGTTGCTCTTCTGCCCTTTGGGTAAGTTTGGCATTAATATGCAAGTGTAGCTGTATAGTTGTATCTTTGGATATTCTTGAATTCCAGCAGCAAACTCTATCTGGGGGTAGAGTGGAGAAAGGGATTATGGGGGTGCTAGAGTCTTGGATCATATGTCTGATCCAGCACTTGAGAGATTCAAGACCCAGTCATGAGGAATAATGAAGTAGGATAACAGTTACCAAGTTATGCTAAGTACATAACTACTGTTTGTGTATTTGTGGGGGGGGGTCTGGTCCTGAGTAGCTGTATAATTGCCTGATGTACCTGTCCTTCCAAACCATGATAAGATCCTCCCAAGCTAGCTACCACTCCACAAAGGGGGAGCCACCACTGATCCTGGGAACTATCGACCTATTAGCCTGACGAGCCTGGTCTGCAAGGCCATGGAACTCCTAAACCAAGACATTGGTAACCTCCAAACTCTGGCTGCCACCCAGTTTGGGTTTGTGAAAGGCAGATCATGCCTCCTGAGCCTGATAGACTTCTTTGAGGCAGTTGCCAAAGCCGTGAATGGGGGTAAGGTGGTTCACACAGCCTAGCCTGACCTCGCCAAGGCTTTCGACAGCATCCCCCATTTTGGAATTGTAGCTAAACTTACTAAACTAGGTATAAATCCCTACATCACAAGATGGGTTGCCAACTGGCTCACTGACGGAACCCACACTGTAAAAAGTTGTAGACTCCAAATCTCACCTCAAAGCAATGACAAGTGGAGTACCACAGGATTCCGTCCTGGGACCTCTCCTGTTCGATATCTATTTCTCTGAAATACAGGCTAACACAGAAGGCCTCTGGCTAATGAAGTTCGCAAATGACTGCAAACAAGGAGCCATAGTAAAGTCCCCAAATGATGTGGACGTCCTACAGAAGGGCCTTGCTGAGACAGATGCCTGATGTCCTAGCCATGGCCTCAAGCTCAATGCCAAAAAGTGCAGTGTCATCCCCTTTGGTAAAAACTCTGTACCAGTGAGCTACCACATAGGCAGCAATCTACTTGACACCGAATACGTGATGAGACCTTGGGACCCAGGTGGACAGTAGTCTCTCCTTTGATAGTCATATCGCCACAGTAGTCAGGAAGTCCTTCTACGTGGCATACCTCATCATAAAAGGGCTCTCATCCAGGAAGAGAGGTCATTGTTCCCCTCTACTGGACACTCATTCTACCCATTATAGAGTAAAACGCCCCTTTTGGAATGTACCTCACAAGACCTCTGCAGCAGCTAGAAAGGCCGCAGAAGTACCTCACAGATGATTACTGGCCTCAAATGCCCTACACTGATGGCCTCAAAAAAAAAAAAAACTCCAGCTTTACTCCATAGCATATTGCCTACTCCGAGGTGATCTCTGCCTAACATAAAGCTGTCAAACCCAGAGCTGTTGGACATGCTGCACCTAAAGAAATCCCAATTCCTTCGAGCTACACACTCTAGGGATCTAAACCTTGTCTCTGCAATAAACAGGACATGCTGGAGGGAGATAGATTCCTGTCCCAGAGACTTCCTATACTCGAACAAGCTACCCGTTATGTCAAGCAAAGTTCTTCATTAGCACTCTTCAAATCTTGAGTGGATGGGAAATAGGAAATACACCCCGGGGATCACTTTTGTGTGTCTGCTCGACAGTGGCACAGGAAAATAACTTTCTTGGGTGGCGTAAGCCATGGAACCTTCCCGGCTAGGCTTACGTAGGCTCTTGGGCCGATAGCCTCGTACCTACCTATGATGATTGTTTAGATCCCTACACAGCATCTGCTATTTGACATACTAATGTACAGCAAATCCATCAGTCTTGGTTGTAGAGTTTAAATCTGTTAAATATTCACAATATACAGCTGTGCTAAAATCAGTAGTCCTCATGTGTAGTACCTTTGCTTCACCACCATTGGCAGCTGGTTCATTTTCCCTTCTCTTAACAGATGCTAGTGTCGTATGTAAGGGTGAAGGGGGTTAAGTAACTTTTTCTTGCTCTGCTTTTTGCTTTTTTTTTTTTTTTTTGTTATATATATATATATATATATATATATATATATATATATATATATATATATATATATATATATATATATATAGCAGTAGTTAGTAAAACCCATGTTTGCTGTGCCATGCACCTTGTCTGACCCCCTTCATTCTCTCCAAAGTTCAGAGCTAAATTAGAAGGGCAGTGGCATCCCTTTAATACCTCATTGTGGGGGGGTCTAATTCCCAGTTTTTTGTTTTACACATTGTGCAATTCTTCTCTTTTTAAATGCTTCTGAAAACCTTACTGTCTTCTAATTATGTACATACTATCACCAATTATCAGCATTCTTTACTTTTTAGAAATGGATGTTTCACTCTTCTTTAACCCTCTTGACTCCTTGTGTGACATGATTTGTTGTCCAAAATGCAGCGACTGCTAGGGCTTTGGTTTGATGTCAAGGGATGCTTTTTCTGTCATTTTTGTTTCCCTTTGGAATGCAAGGTCCTGAGTTGACTGCTTATTTTGGAGCTCTCTGCAACTAGGTGAGAGTTTGGTCCCCTAAATATTCCTGTAATGTTTGGGTAGCTTGAAGATTGATGGTCAGCTGTTGCATGTGAGCCACCGAGTTTGGGTTTGCAGCATTCTCTCTGCATGTTAAGTGGACGTAGGAGAGTGCTTTGATTTGCCTAGTGTTTACCTATGGACACTTAATCTGTAGAGTGTTCCACACCTAGACAGTAACCAGAAAGTGACCAATGGTGAGAATCTAACTGTGTCTGAGGAAATGCCTTGACCGTTATGCCAATCTCCCAAGTGTGCTTAGCAGAATATTCTTATTACCTGAAACCAAGGTAGCAGGTTCGTTAGCCATTGCTCTAAGTTGCTGTATCCTGTGCTTTATTGTGGTGTACATTTTCATCCTATTGTAATTTGAGTCATGCTTGTCACTTTCCACCAAACTCTGCTTGCTGAATTTTACCAACATACTGTTTTGTAGTGTGCAGGCAGGCCTCCATTGTGCACTTCCCCTGCAATTACAGCAAGATTTGAGGCTCTTCCTCCATCTTGGGCTCAAGGATATGCTGTTGGTAGCAACAGTAGCAGTATTGCAGCTGTCCTTGCTTTGGTTTACATTTCATTCTAGCTGTGTATTGTCCTAGTAATAAGTCCCTGTGTTATCACAAGAAATGCTGGCCTTGGTTTATAAGGGAAGTTGGGTGCCAATTGCTAGGTAGGGGACTTGACCACCATTTTCTTAGCTGCCTTTTGTGGTGGGGACAACCTGGAAGTTCCTCTTTGCTTAACTATTGGTGAAGATTGAGATCCCAGTAACCAGCATGATTAATCAGTAAATAATTGACAATTATTCATTGCATATTCCTTGCAGGAAACGGATTGAAAAAGGTTTGGTTTCCATGCTAGTGTGTTTTATATCAAAATGTATAGTGCTGCAGTCTTAGTGTAGTTCATAACTGGAGATTGGTAATTTTGGAGGGGATTTCACATTGCCTGATAGCTCTGCATCAGAGCCATTTAAGAGAAACTCCAGTAAAACAAATCATTCTGACCTGTGACAGCATTACTAGTCACTGGGTCAAGATGTGGATGTCCCTCTAAGGGAATTTGTAACAAAAAACCATTACAGCTGGCAGAGAATTGTGTACTGTATGCCCATTAAACATTTGTCTTTTCTCCTAGAAACGCAATGAATCAAGAAAAGTTAGCCAGACTTCAGGCACAGGTTCGAATAGGAGGAAAGGTGAGAAAAACGAGTTGTGGTAGAGATTTATTTGGTTTTTACATGTACATTTATGTTCCAGTCTATATTTTCATTCGGTTGGAGAGTTTGTGAATGAACTTGGGGTTGATGTGATATGTGAATGTCCCTTTTTTCATAAGTCAAGTTTTGTGTGTTGGAGTGAACTGTTGAAACTGATACAAAGCTAAGGGGGAGTGCTCTCATGTTTTAGGGAAGCTGCTGCATTGTAAATGCTTAGTTAAGAGAGTACTGAGCTGTAGCGTCTGCCCTACATGCAGTTGAGGTGACTATGGATTACTTGTGGGTATTGCTACCGCTTCAGTGGAGGGCTGCCTTGAGGAAGTTGATGGCATTTAAGTGTTAGCCTATGTTTTTTATTGAAGTTGACATGCTTCCCTTTCTGAAATGATGCTTTCGTTTAAGTAGCTTAATTTACAAGCAGGTTGTAAATCTGTGCTAATCAAGTGAAACTTATTGTAGGGTAATTGGCCTGTACTATTACTGTGCTGCCTTTGCTGGCTTCCCATGAGAAGAGAATGGTATGTCAGTCACTGTGCAGATGCATTCTGTGATCAGGTTCTTGTACATCCTGTAGCCAGATCTCTCCAATCCCTCGCCTTTCTCTGAGAAGCTGACCTCTGGTACTAGTGTTACTAACCTGGCCTTTCCTTATGTTGTCAGTGATGGTTCTTGGAGGTATTGGACTGTCTGAGGCATCTTGTGTGTGCTGTTGCTTGCTTCTTTGCAAGGACTGCATTTTCAGTGCTTCTCTCAAGTTACTTGAGAAATTTGTTCCAACTCTTAGTGGAGTGCCTTTGTATTTCACTTGGCCTCCTGAAGTCTCCAGCTTCCTTAGTTCTACGGCAGTGCTATTCTTTATTTCCTTTAGTTTTGAATATTTAGAAGGGCATAATAAAGGTAAATTTAGTTTGGTATGTGGAAGTAGTTTGCTGTTGTACATCCATGTGTACACTTTGCCTATAGACATGTCGTTAAAGATGGTTAATCGCCACTCTTCAGATCTGCGGTGTATAGTTAAAACATGCATCAAACCACCGAGGTCTGCAGTCAGTACACATTTACACATGACACCCTTTTGCAGCAAACTTGAAGTAGGAACGTCTGGGATTTTGCGCCCTCAACTCTGTAGTGTCATACTTTTACCTATAACTTAGTGTCTCGACACCTGAGCATCTGTTTCTCTCCCTTAAATCACAATGACTGGATCTCCTCCATGTAGAGATACTGTCACCAAGGTATTGCAAGTAAACTACAATGTCTTATTCGTCCGTATCAAATTAAGGTACTACTACAAAACAAACTGTAGAACTACTGTATAAAAACAAATAGCCAAAGCTAGAAGGTACAAAAAAAGAATTTTAATGTGACAGTAAGAGCTTACTTGGGCACACATAAACCCACTTAAGACTGTTAGTACTTTTATCTTTAGAATGTTATTTTCCTTTTCTCATCAAATTTCTTAGTTTTACAATACAAGCTATTGAGCGTGTATCATTTAACCCTGGGTATTTGAAGGCATCTAGTCTGAGCTGCCAGTATAATTCTCACTGCTCTAGCCATAAAGAAAATGGTCCTCCCCTAATATTAGAACAGATCTGGTCAATAATCCTGAAGAATGAATGGCCAGGGTTAGTGCTTAGCTATGGTTATCTTTAGAATGGAATGTGCATTTTGTGTATAATGTAGTCTAGGGACATGCAGTTTCTTGGTAATTTTAGATTCTATACTATACCTGTATTTAAACATTTTAAAGCTGTACTTTTTATTGTATGTTTGGTTGCTTAGTCCCATTGGACCTTTTTTTAAACATCAGTCATGTACTTATTTTGTTAGCTGTTTAAATGTGGTGCATTAGTTTTGTTTAACAGTCTGAAGCATGCCCCCCACAAACGCTTACTGTCACATTAAGTTTTTCTTTTTTGTACTTTCTAGCCTTGGCTGTTTTTTTGTTAAAGTTAAGATACTGTCGGAACTGCGGCATAAATTTCACATACAGTTGAATGTTTTTTCCCTATTTTTCTGCCAGATACCCCACATAATGTATTGAGGGTATGAACTTGGTGACAGTGAGAGAGGCTTACATTGCAGAGTGGGTAACACTGCCTTGTGTATGTGTGGTGCATATGTTCTGGTGATCTTACCTTAATTTCTATTAGTTTCTGCAGACTTATTCAGTGTTTTTTACCCCTGTACTCTGCCTTCTGATGCATCTGTCCTTGTCAGACAAGATACAGCAGAAACTGCTGTGTTGCACTTTTGTATGTCGTCTTCCAATGAAATGTCTGTTTGCTTTGGTTAGTGTATATCCTTATTACTGTATGTTGTCATTTAACCTACATTTATCAGTTTGAGTACTGGTGCACTGCTGTACTGGCCTATATTAACTCTACTGACTATGTAAGGTAAAACCCGAGTCTCCCTGGGTAAAAAATGCTGACATCCAAAATCTATGTTGTGTCTGTTTCAGTAATTATTATTGTAAGCTGAGCTTTGTTTTGCAAAGAGGAATGTAGCTCTGGCTGCGATTCAGCTAACCTGGATTAAGCCAGTGACTCTAGCACTGCAAATGCTGGCTGCGAGTGAGGGGAATGAGCAGACATGGTAGGATTAGCCTGTACTGGGGGGTTGCTGATACCTAGTAGAGACCAAGTAGAGTGGTGGTCCTGCCAACCTGTGTAAATGCACAGTAGGGGTGGATGTTCGTGTTTCACTGTTGCAGTCATTACACTTGGGTTATCCTGCTGGCAGGTGACCCGCAGTTGGCCCGAGTTCCAAAGTCTTGGTCCGGCGTCTGTTGCTGTTGCCTCTTCCCTTACGTCAGTGCGCCATGGGGTATAAGATGCAACAGACGCCATTTTCTTCAGTCTTTTTTGCCGCTCTGTGCCCGAAGCAAAAGCAGTTTGCAAGTGCCGGTTGGCCGACTCCGGTTCTGAAACTCAGTTTTGAAAATCTCAGAAGTCTTCAGTAAAGCTAAGTACCCCGTTGGGGAAACTTTTTTTTTTTTTTCGTGCTCCAGACCGATGTCAGTAAAAGTTAATTGTATTTCTTGTGGGAAGCAAATACCTCATAAGGACTTTCACTCTTACTGTATTCCTTGCCTAGGCCCAGACCACGACGTTACCAGTTGTCGGTTTTGTGCTAGATTCAATAAACGCACTATTAAACGTCTGTTTGATTTTTGCTTTACATTATTTTGGACGAAGGTTTAATTACATAATGCCGTCTGAACAACCGACCGGAATTTATAAAAAATGCCAAGACAAAGAAAAGGCCAGGCATACAAGGTCCAAAACCGACTAAGCTTCTTCTAGGCCAGTTGCTGGTTCTCAGCGAGGCGCTTTTGCAGCCCCTGACACCCGCTACCTCAGAGGCACAGGCCAAAACTGACAGCCACGTGGAGACACAGAGGCCTGTGGAAACTCAAGGTATTGGGCCTACGGAAACTATTCCATCAGATGGGTCCGGAGCCGCTGAGCAGGCATCTGCTTCTGAGGGTGTTTTTCAGACCTTCACAGCTTACAATTAAGCCCACTACAGCAGCCAAGGCAAAGTCAAAAACACCATTAAAGACAAGGAAACAAGTACAGCATTCTCCAGAACAGTCATCCATGCCAAAGAAACAGATGCTTAAAATGGCCAAAGACCTGGTTCCCATCCCCCTCCTGACAAAAGGCCTAGGCAAGATGCTGACTATGATTCCTCTGACCAGGTTTCTATTTCCTCTGATTCCTCTTCTGCTCGGGGTTATTCTCTCCCTCTCTATGAGGACTCTGATGCGGAAGAGTCAATACCTTCAGCGCCTCCGCCTGAGGATTATTCTTTTGGGGAAACCCTGCACACCATGAGGGAGCATTTCCATTGGGAGAGCCAGGATTATTCAGAATCTAAGAAAAGGCTCAGACTTCCTTTTATTACCTCAGCACAGGCCCCTAGCTAATCCCCCCCCCCCCCCCCATGCTTGATATTTTCTCTGAATCCAGTCTGTCTCCAGATTCATTACCCCCTGCACCAGTTAAGTCAGACTGGTACTACAGGGTCCCTGACTCTCTCAAATTTCTTTACAAAAACCCCACTGCAGACACAGAAACAATTTCCCAGGGTCCTAAAGGGGTTAAGGCTTCTATTGCTAAAAGTCCTGTCGTCTCTGATAGTGATTCCAGAGCTCTGGACAGATTGGGGGGGGGGGTTTACACCTACTTTAGCTGTAAGGGTGTTAAATTGCCAGTTTCACATGCTTGCATATCAACAGTACCTCATGTCCTTGTTAAAACAGAAAATGGTTTCAAATTCAAAGTCCTGACAGTAAGGAAATGCAGGATTTATTGCATGCAGTTGAACAAGTAGGAAAGCATACTCTGCAATGTGGTTTTGATTCATTAGAGGCTTCTTATAGAGCCGCAGTTACAGGCTCTTATTCGAAGGCATGCTTGTCTGAAAGAACAAAGTTTACCTGACCATGTTAAAGTAAAATTATTGGATGCTCCACTACAGCATGATACTTTTGTTTGGTGTTAAGGCAGAGGAGGTGTTAAAGAAAATGGAGGATAAAGCAAAATCAATGCAGACAGTGAAGATTTCTTACAGGTTCAACCACCTAGAGACCTAAACAATGGGGTGCTTCAGCCCCCAAAGGAGGGGAAGACAAATCACAGCCTTATAGGAAGCAGTCCCAATGACTTCCCTCTAAAGATGCCAAGCACTTGCCTTTTGGTAGCACCCTTAGGGGGAAAGCTAGCACTTTTCCTCAAAAAATTGGCACATAATCACCCAGGACAAATGTTTCTCAGGGTTACAGGTTCCACTTCACACGTTTCCAAAATCAAAAGGTATGTCAGACCTTCCACAAAGCCAATGGGCAGAGGTGCAAAAACAGATCGCCGCTCTTATGGACATGGGAGCTATTCAAACAGTTCCGCAGCAAGAGCAGGGACAAGGATTTTACTCTTACTTTCTTAGTACCCAGAAAGGACACCGCCTGGAGACCAATACTGGACCTGTCAATCCTAAATACTTTCCTGGATGTTCCAGAATTCAAAATGTTGACACTACAGCAACTTCTGCCCATGCTGGGCAAGAAGGCTTGGCTAGTTACTTTGGACCTCAAGGAGGCATACCTGCATGTCCCAGTCAGACAATCTTGCAGAAGGTACCTCAGATTCATAGCAGGCTCAATGCATTACCAATTCTCTGCACTGCCCTTTGGCTTGTCTACTGCGCCCAGGGTCTTCACAAAATGCCTGGCACCAGTAATTGCATTTTGCGGATAAAAAGGAATTCAAATATATCCCTACTTGGGCGACTGCCCTATTCTAGCAGAGAGCAAGGTCATTCTTCTAAAGCATCTGGCGTTTGTAAAAAGATTACTAATTTGCCTAGGGTAAACCAGTAAACGAAAAATCAAAACTAGTGCCCTCTCAAGAGATATTCATGGGTGAAAGCTTAAATACAACTGTCCAGATGGCTTATCTCATGCCAGACAAAGGCAACTAACTCATTACTTTCAAATGATGGCAGCAAAAACACAGCTCCCTGCAAGAAAAATTCTGCAGGCCCTGGGCTTCATGGCATCCTCCATTCTACTAATTCCATATGCAAAACTGCATATGAGGAAACTACAATGGTATCTAAAAAGTGTTGGTCTCCAGGCTGTGACAATGCTGAGTCCAATCATGACTTAATTCCCTGCCTACAACAGGAGTTTCGATGGTCCCAGGCCTGTCGCACAACAAGGGACAGCCTTTCACCTTACCCACAGCCAGGCCTGTCACCACAACAAGGGACAGTCTTTCACCTTACCCACAGCCAGGCAGACTAACGGATTTATCGGATTATGCCTGGGGGGCACATATGGCAGGAAAATGTATTCCGGGCACATGGCCCAAGGAACAAATGCATCTTCACATCAAGCAAAAAGATGCTGGCTGTACAGAATGCCCTGACAGCTTTCAAGGACCTACTACATAAAGATGGACAATACCAGTTATGTGGTACATAAACAAGCAAAGGGGCACACATTCCTACCCCCTAGGCAGACAAGCCATGACTTTATGGAACACAGCACTGACCTATCAAGTACATCTGCAGGCACAATTCCTGCCAGGAACAAAAAATACACTGGCAGATGAACTAAGCAGAAATCTCATGGATCCTCACCAATGGAAACTAAATCCACAGGTGTTCAGCATGATGACAAAATGGGGACGCCCAGACATAGATCTTTTTGCCTCCCCTCGCAATTACCAAATACAGAAATTCTGCACAAGAATTTATCACTCAAGCATGTAAAGTGGATGCTCTATTGTTCAGCTGAAAGGCCTGACAGTCTATGCCTTCCCTCTGATGCCTCTTATTACCAAGGTGCTCCTAAAAGTCAGACAAAGGCCAAAAATGGTCCTGATTACCCCAGACTGGCCATGCCAGCACTGGTACTCCATCCTAAAGAGCTTGTCCCAAGGCCCAGCTTGGCTTCTACCTCAAATTCCTCATCTTCTGACAACAATCTGATTCTGCACAGTCAACTCAGAACCTTAAATCTGGCAGCATGGCATATAATGTAGCCACTCGGACTGCACCTTTCTCTAAAGCTGTTATGGATGTCATTTTAGAAGCCAGGAGGCCCAGCACTAGGAAATTTACGCAGAAAAATGGAAGAGATTCTGTGCTTGGAACTAGGCACAATGGCTCGAACCACTTGTCCCAAATATAACTCAGATTTTACAATACCTAACTGAGATGCTGGACAAAGGCCTATCTTTCTCATCGATTAAAATCCATGCCTCCTGCCATTTCAGCTCATTACAATATGGAACCTCCTATTTTTTCACATCCTCTACTGCGACAGTACCTCAGAGGGGCAAAAAAATGTAAGACCCCCAAGGAAAGCACCAGTACCAACTTGGGATCTCAATTTTGTTTTGGAAAAACTCACACTGCCTCCTTTTGAACCAGCCAGCACAGCTGATCTAAACTTCTTATGGAAAACTGCTCTGCTCCTAGCAATAACTTCCGCAAGAAGAGCATTAATGGCTATGGAACCTTTCATAATTTTTCATCAGGACAGGGTTTCTCTTGGGACAAACCCCAACATTCATGCCAAAAGTGGTCTCCAATGTGGCCTTGAACCAAACCATTCATTTACCAACTTTCTACCCAAATCCCCAGAATAAAGGGGAGAGACTTCTGCACGCTTTGGCTTTGGATATACACAGATAGCTACGATTCTACTTGGCAAAACAAAAGCTTTCAGAAAAACTGAGCAACTGTTTGTAGCCTATGCTGCAGGATCACACAGAAAAGGATCACAAGGAAAACCTATTACAAAGCCAACAGTTTCAAAATTGATTGGACACTGCATCCGCTTCTGTTATGCACATGCTGTGCATAAGGGCATTAGGCCACATTCTACCAGAGCAGCAGCTTTTCTCAGGAGTACCAACCAAAGACATTTTAGAAGCTGCAACCTGGAGCTCACTGCACACTTTCACCAAGCACTACCACTTACCTCTCTTCTCTACTCTAAATCCAGAGCAGGCCTTACCACTGCAGTTCTGCAGCGCCTGGTAGCCTCTCCAAATCCAATTTAGACCCAGCCGCCCAACCTCAGCTTTGGGATTCTACCCAAGTGTAATGACTGAAACAGTGAAACACTATGAACATAGTACAGTTGTGTACCTACCATAAATGTAGATGTTAGAGTGTATTCACTGTTGCAGTCCAGGTTACCCACCCACCATCCCCCTTTTCATTGCTGGGACTCTTCTGTACTTCTCCACTCCTATACAACCTATGTGGTGTATTTGCTTGTAGATGAAGGAAATGTTTGTAGTAAATACATGCTTGTTTTTTGGCATAATTTTATCTTTCCAGCCTTCCTATCTGGGGGCACCTGACATCTGGGGCAAGAAAAACTGAAGAAAATGGTATCGTTGCATCTTTTTTTATACCCCTGGCACACTGATGTCAGGGAAGAGGCGACAGCAACCGACACCGGACCAAGTAACTCGGGCCGACTGCGGGTCGCCTGCCAGCAGGATAACCAAAGTGTAATGACTGCAACAGTGACTATAACATCTACATTTATGGTAGGCACACAGCTGTACTTTGGGTGTGTTCACGCATGTAAACACCCATCGGTCCCAACCTTGTTGATTTTCTTAACGGTGCAGCTGCCAGCCACAGCAAAGATGAGTTTAAAGCATAAAAGCATCTAACCTGCAGGGATGACTGGCTTTTGTATGTAGTGAGGCTTAATGACTGCCATGATAGAGTGAAAGGACTGTTTTACAGAGGACAGACTAATTAGGAAAAAAATTATGAAAGACTGATTTCTGAAATGCTTCTGGATTGAATTTCATCTGAAACTTTCTTCTTGAATACAGTACAAATTCAGCTGTCCTTCTGTCCATGCTTACAAGTTGCATCTGACCTGTAGTGACCCTGTGAACAACTGCGACTATCCACAGACTTTACTAAGCAAGTAGGAGTGAAGTAGATTGGAAAGACTAGCCTTCCATCCGTACCACATTCACACCTAGGTGTAGTTTAGAGCTGCTGGTCTAGGTGATATTCCATGGTAACACAGGGAGGGCATGTTGATCCCATAGAGAAGGCACTCCAGGCAGGAATTGAACTGGAGATACTCTTGCTGTGAGACAGCCATGCTTACCTGCTGCACCACAGTTATGCCAGTGAAAATGAATAGAAAATTTATTTGCACAATGGTGGTGTAAATTGTGGCATGCAATAAGACTGGACTAGGCTGTTGCTTAAGTAGCCTGAAACATGCTGTTGCTTAAGTAGCCTGAAACATGACCTATAAGAACCACTTAAAATCCTTGGAACAAGTTATTTACCAAGAGGATGGAGGACTGCAACATTTATCCCCTTCTCAAGAATGGACCATCAACTGTCCCAAAAACTACAGACCTGTTAGTTTAGTCTAGTATGCCAGAGCCATGGAATGAATTAACATGGAAGTGATCAACCAAGACACTGGCAACCTACAGACACTGGACCCATCCCAGATTGGTTTTATTGGGGGACAGTCACTCCTGCTCAACGTAGTAAACTTTTTTTGACAGGGTGATCAGGGCAGTGGATGAAGGGGGAATACTGCTTACCCAGATCTAGCTAAGGCATTCTATACAATAGCCAACTCTGGTGTTGTAGACAAACCTGCCAAACTAGGCATAAATCCATATGTAACTCTCTGCATTGCAAGGTGGGAGAGTTTTCCTCAATGTAGTGTGATCTGAGTTGGTGTATATAATTTCCTGGGGGGTGCAGGGGGCAAAAACGTAAAAACAGGTTATTTTTTGTGTGTATTTTGATTTTTTGAAAACTCTATTGATCTTGACCATATCAATTTCGACTTTCTGAAAACTCTTATGTAGAATGATATAGAGTGGGAGTGTGTGTCTGTAAAATTGTGAATGTTTTGCTGACTGTGTTAACCATCAAATTCATTTACATAAATTTTCAGTTATTTGAGAAATGTATATTTTGTCTTTCAGGGCACAGCTCGCAGAAAGAAGAAGGTAGTGCATAGGACTGCAACAGCTGATGACAAAAAACTACAAAGTTCATTAAAGAAGCTGGCAGTGAACAACATTGCTGGCATTGAGGAGGTGGGCTTTTTGATACTTTGGCATAAATGTGTTTAATTCCGGAGTAAATTTTGATAGTACATTATGCTCGGCATGAAAAAAAAATCCTGTCTTGCAAGTCACTTATCTGTCGTGGTCCTCCTGTGTCTGGGCACATGACTGCATGTTGTCTTGTGTATTTCCTAGCCCAGAGTATGGTTTCATTTGCACAATTGGCCAGTACTAGTAAGCTGAACTACTGATCAGTCTGACGGGAAGTAATGCCATTTGTCACCAGGTATTTCCTTTAGTAGTACTCTCTCCTACTTGACATTACACCTGCAGGCAGTAGCATGTAGTTAAGTCCGTTTAATGCTGCTACTTGTGCCCTTGTAGTTGCATAATCTGTGCTTACAGAAGTGCTGTACCTGTATGTATGCGTGACGCTGACTGAAAAGTGCACGGTTTACCTTCCCATTAGACAGGGAGTCCTCTTCTAAACTGTTTTAGTTCACACTGGCCATCTTAGTTTTTTAGGTGCCTCTGGTTGCCAAGGGAACCATTCGCTTTTTCATAGTTATTTTTCTTCTGCAATGAAGAAGCTTTGATTGTATGTACACTTGTTACATTTATCCCCTTTAGCGAATGGTCTGTTAAGATTATAGAAGTGAACATAGCAGTACTTGCTTTTTGAACTTCTGTAATGGAGTTGAATTTGCAGTCTGGTTTGTTGCATGTTGATACAGTCTTACTCCATCCCCATAGAGGTAATGGTGACTGCTTTGCTTTGAGCAATTTACTGTACTGTTACATTCTACTGTTTGTTTAGCATAAAGCCTTAGTTAAGTATAGGCTGCATAATCTATATCCTGGAAAGAGTGCAGCTCCGTGGTTGATGTCCTTCAAGGATGCATCTGCAGTCTTTACAAATGGGTTGTCCTGTCGTCAGGCAGCCCTTCGGTCGGCCGGATTCCAAAGTCTGGGTCTGGCTTCGGCTGGTGTCGCACTTCACCCGACGTCATTGCGGCAGTTATTCGGGTATAAAGGCATCAGCCGACGCCATTTTCCTCAGTCTTTCTTGCCGCGTGGCGCCCGAAGCAGAAGCTGTTCGCAAGTGCCGGTCGGTCAGATCCAGAGATTACTACCTCCAAATACTACTTCGAAGACTTCTATAAAGCTAAGTACCCCGTTGGGGACTCTTTCTTGCCTCAGCCGATGTCAGAGAAAGTTAATAACTGTTTATCTTGTGGGAAACAAATGCCTCATAAAGATTTCCACTCCTATTGCATACATAATTTAGGCCCAGACCACGACGTAGCAGCTTGTCTAGCCTGTGCTTCTTTTAACTGGCGGACGCTTAGATGTCGTTCGGACTTTGCCGAACAGATTTTCGGCTCCGATTTTGCCTACATTATGCAGTCGGATCCTCCGACTACGCAAATAACCAAAAAACGCAAAGAAAAGGACCGACACTCGCGGTCCGCGGTTTCGGCCGAAACCGCGGTTAAGCAAACCACGAGTGTCTCTGTTTCGGCCGAAACCGAGCAAGCGGTTCTTTCTTCAGCCGATAACATGCCTTCTACCGAGGCCTCTTCTAACCTGGTAGAAACGGCTTCTGAAATCCAACCTTCTGTTGCGGTTTCACAGGATTTATCAGACACCATTCCCCTGGATATTTCAACCCCTGCACGTGGAGCTGCTAGGCCTCCTCCAGCTATGTCTATTAAGGCCTTTGCCAGGGCTAAAGCAGCCAAAGCACCAAAACCTGTGCCTGCCAAGCCCCCCTCTCACAGGCCCAGCACCAGCTCCCATATGCTTTCTTTGGCTGAGGATCTCATCTCTTTAATTCGTGGAGCCCAGCCTCATCCAGACAGGGCCTCTCTCCCTCCTCCAGAAAAGAGGCCTAGAGCAGAGCCCCCTGAGCCAGTATCCACAGATGATTCCTCTGATGACTCAGAACATACAGACCCTCCTGAGGCTTCTTACTCTCCTTACGAAGACTCTGATGCTGAGGAGTCCATCCCTTCAGCCTCTCGACCTGAGGAATTTTCCTTTGGGGAAACCTTGCATGCTATGAGGGAACAATTTCAGTGGCAGGGCCAAGATTTCTCAGACTCTAAAGGCTTAGGACCTTTCTACATTTGCCACAGCATAGGCCCTTAGCTATACCTCCAGTTCTTTCTGTTGTTGATGATGCATTTAATGATGCTTGCACTGCTCCTGATTCTTTACCTCCGGCCCCTGCTAAGCCCGATAGGTACTACAGGGTCCCGGACACTCATCACCACCTTTTGCAGATCCAGAGACTATCTCCCAGAGTCCTAAAGTTGTAGCAGCTACTTCTTCTAAAAAACCCCACCCCTCTGAAAGGGAATCCAGGTCCTTAGAGAGATGGGGCAAAAAAGTTTACACCTCTGCTACTTTGTCAGCTAGAGCTTTGAACTGCCAATTTCATGATTCAATATCAAGAGTTTATGCTTGACCAGTTAACTAAAAAGCTGTCCTCTGAAGAATCTTTAGATAAAAAGTATGTTCAAGAAATGGTACATAACATACAGCAGGTTAGTAACCATTCTTTAAAATGTGGCTATGATGCACTGGAGGCTTCCTTTAGATCAGCCATGACTGGCACAGTTATCAGGAGGCATGCATGGTTGAAAGAACAGGCATTACCAGACCATGTCAAATCAAAGCTTTTGGATGCACCTATGGACAAAGTCAATTTATTTGGTTCCCCTGCACAGCAGGTACTAAAGATGGAAGAGAAAGCAAAATCTGTGCAAACGGTGAAAGATTTCTTACAAGTTCAACCTCCAAGGTTTAGCAGGAACTGGCCCTCCAAGAATTGGTCCTTTCCGGACTCCTCGAAGGCACAAAGGCAGGAATAGGCACTCTAGAGGCAGAAACCAATCCAGGGGTGCCTACAGGGGTCGCCAGTGGCAGGGTAACAACCAACGAGGCACGGATACAGCCACCACCACTACAACAACTCAATCACAGTGACTTCGCGGTGGCACAGCCTACCAGGGAACAACTAGAAGCACCCTTAGGCGGAAAGCTAACCTTATTTTCAAGAAACTGGCACTGCATTACAAGACAAAAATGGATTTTGCAAACTATAGACCAAGGTTACAGGTTCCATTTCCATACTCTACCAGGAAAGCGAGGAATGCCAAACCTACCACCTACTCAAAGGGCAGAAGCTCTAAAACAAATATCTCAATTATTAAGAATGAGAGCTGTGGAAAAGGTACCATCTATGGAGCAAGGAAAGGGATTTTACTCCAGACTCTTCCTGGTACCAAGAAAAGAAAACAAATGGAGGCCTATTCTAGACCTGTCCGCTTTAAACACATTCCTCATTGTTCCAAAATTCAAAATGCTGACCCTACAGCAGCTTCTTCCCATGCTGGGCAAGGAGTCTTGGCTGGTAACTCTAGATCTCAAGGAGGCATACCTGCACGTCCCCATAAGACCAATTTGCAGAAGATACCTCAGATTTCTTGCAGGATCAGAGCATTATCAATTCTCAGCATTGCCCTTTGGCTTATCTACTGCGCCCAGAGTGTTCACGAAATGCCTGGCATCAGTAATCGCTCATTGCAGGCTTCAGGGGATTCAAATCTATCCCTACCTGGACGACTGCCTGATACAAGCGGACAACAAAAACAAACTAACAGAAGACTTACAAAGAGTCATCTACCTGCTGCAAGCCCTGGGATATACAGTCAATATAAAAAAGTCAAGGCTGATTCCATCCCAAAGAATAACCTTTCTGGGTGCAGAACTGGACACATCAAAACAAATGGCATTTCTAACAGAAGAAAAGAAAGAGCAACTTCCTCTCTACTTCTTGGCATTAACAAAGCAGAACCATCTAACTGCAAGAAAAGTGCTACAAGCTCTAGGCTTCATGGCATCCTGCATAATACTGGTCCCTCATGCCAGGCTGCATATGAGAAAGCTACAGTGGTACCTAAAGAATTTGTGGTCCCAGCACAAGCACAGCCTAGAAACCAAAATTCTAATGATCCCATGCCTGAAGCAAGAGTTCCTATGGTGGGCTCAGGCCTGCCAATCAAACACAGGATTGCCCTTCTGCAAAAGGCAACCATGACAAACCATCACGACAGATGCCTCAGACCTCGGTTGGGGGGCACACATGCTGGACAAGTGCATTCAAGGCCTATGGACTCAAGACCAGCTGCATCTGCACATAAATCTAAAAGAAATGATGGCAGTAAAATTGGCAATCCAGGCATTCAGACCTTTTCTCCAAGAAGGCCAGTTGATGATAAGGACCGACAACACCACAGTTATGTGGTACATCAACAAACAGGGAGGCACACACTCATACCCTCTATGCCGGCTGGCACTGGACCTATGGGATGTGGCTCTGAGCTACAACATTCAGTTACAGGCAATTTATGTACCAGGGAAGGAAAACATTCTAGCAGACATATTAAGCAGAACTACAACAGATGCCCACGAATGGATGCTGCATCCGGACATCTTCAAAACCATCACAAGAAAATGGGGATTACCACAAGTAGACTTGTTTGCATCCCCATTCAATCACCAATTGAAGAAATTCTGCACAAGGACTTACCACCCTCTTGCTTGGAAGGTGGACTCCCTATCTTTCAGTTGGAAAAACCTGACGGCATACGCATTCCCACCACTTCCTTTGATGCACAAGGTGCTTCTGAAGATCAAAGAGGAACGTCCGAGGATCATTCTGATAGCCCCAGACTGGCCAAGACAACATTGGTATCCACTGCTGAGGAGCATGTCCCGGGAACAAATATGGACACTGCCCCTGATCCCATTACTGCTAACACAGAACAACTACAACATCCTGCATCCAAGCCTAAAAACTCTGCAGCTAACTGCCTGGAACATTACATAACAGCAATTAACCCAAATTTATCCCAAAGGGTTAAAGACATAATCCTGGAGGCTCGTAGACCTTCAACAAGAAAGAATTATGCAGCAAAATGGGAAAGATATTTCATCTGGAGTACTGCAAAGGGGCAAGATGTGACACTGGTGAACATAGCCAACATCCTGGAGTACTTGGCGGAGCTCTTCCATACAGGCCTGTCCTAATCTTCCATCAAGATACATGCATCAGCTATTTCAGCAGAATACAGCTTGGATCCTCCTGTCTTTTCACATCCTCTGCTCAGACAGTTTCTGAGAGGAATTAAAAATGTGAAACCTCCATTGCCAGCATGGGACTTGAACTTTGTGCTAGAAAAACTGACTCTTCCTCCTTTCGAACCAGCAGCAACAGCAGAATTACAATACTTATCCTGGAAGACTGCTTTCCTGCTGGCAATAACTTCAGCAAGAAGGGTCTCTGAACTACAGGCATTAATGGCAGTGCAACCCTTCCTGATCTTCCATCAAGATAGTGTCCATGAGAACAAATCCTACATTTATGCCTAAGGTGGTATCCAGAGTCTCTTTAAAATCAGGCTATCCACCTTCCTACATTCTTCCCCAACCCACAGAACCGGGGAGAAAGGCTCTTACATACCTTGGATGTACACAGACAATTACGCTACTACCTGGACAGGACAAAAAACAATAGAAAAACTGACCAGCTTCTGGTAGCATATGCAACAGGAAAGGAAGGAAAACCAATTTCTAAACGGACAATCTCCAAATGGATAGGAAATTGCATTAGATTTTGTTACTCCTACCATGGAAAGAAAACTCAACTCCAGAGAACATCAGGCCTCACTCCACAAGGGCTACAGCCACTACCACAGCTTTCTTACGAGGAGTGGCTACCAAGGACATTATAGAGGCTGCTACTTGGACCTCCGTGCATACATTTGCCAAGCATTATAACTTACCTCTATACTCTAGATCCCGTGCTGGTTTTGCCACTGCTGTTTTGCAAGGGATCCTAACTACACCATAATCTATTCTCATTTCCTCCTCCCCTAGTTTAGCTATGGTATTCTACCCATTTGTAAAGACTGCAGATGCATCCTTGAAGGACATAGTACAGTTTTGTACCTACCATAAATGTAGATGTCAGAGGAATGCATCTGCAGTCAGGATTACCCACCCTCCTTCCCTCTGAGGTACTCCTAGGGTATTTGCCAATCTTCAGCTAGCTTGGGGGGGATCTATTATGGTGTATTTGTTTGTATATATGTACATACATGCTTATTTTGTGTGTTTGCTCTCTACTATTTGGAATCTTTGGCATTTATCCAAATTTAGCCATCCAAGAGGGCACCTGGCATCTGGGGCAAGAAACACTGAGGAAAATGGCGTCGGCTGATGCCTTTATACCCGAATAACTGCCGGAATGACGTCGGGTGAAGTGCGACACCAGCCGAAGCCAGACCCAGACTTTGGAATCCGGCCGACCGAAGGGCTGCCTGACGACAGGACAACCCATTTGTAAAGACTGCAGATGCATTCCTCTCGGACATCTACATTTATGGTAGGTACAAAACTGTACTTTTCCCCATCTTACCCCCGCATCCTATATAATCCTGTCAGGCCAATTCAGTGTCATCCCTAGGTTAGAGCTTTTATACAAGGCAGATGGGTAAAGATTTCTTGGGGTTGTTGAGGGTCCATGTTGCATAATGAATGGAATGAAGGGCCAGATGTTCTTCGTGTTTCACTGTTCATAGGTTCATACTAGGCTATCTGCCCTAGGGCATTTGTAAGCCTAGCCAGAGTGTGTTTGGTTTTCGCCACCCATTTTAAATTAATTTTGCTATGCCCTTTTTCAAGGTTAGTATACTGTGCCTCTAACAGTGAAGTAGCAAGTGCGGATGACCCAATACCTTCACGGGTAACGGCAAATGCTCATTTGGTAAAATACCAAATTCAGGCTGTTGAAATGCAGCTTCAAAAGTGTAGAATAAATGTCAAGAGTAACCAAGAATGTCGACAAATAGTGTGATCCAAAAAACAGCTTTATTCCAAGGAGTAAACCACAAGCGCTTTCTCCAGTTGGTAACGGGCTTTTTCAAGTGTACCAGTTGCATTATGCTTATATACTGCTGAAGCCAAATAAAGCCGTAATTAATTGGCTCAAATTAATTAGTTATGTATTTTCATCATAGACAAATTGCAATTATGATCTAATTTTCCACATAAAATAATGCTTGAAGCCAGTGTAATTAAATACTGTTAAAATGCTTATATCGAAATAAAGATGAAAATAAAAATAACAATTGCATTACATTACTCTAAAGATATTTAAAATATAAATAACATTGAAAATAGACTTCTAAATGTCTTTACCAGAAATATTAAAAACAAATAATTCATGCACTAAATTGTTTAAAAGCTTTCAAATATTGTACTATGACAATGAGGCTTGTTGTGAATACATAGATTTAAATCTAAAATACTGCACAAAAAACCATGTTCAAGGATTAATCTTTAAATATAGAGTGGATGCCCAGTGTGAGAAGGGAACACTAGGTACAAATGTTTTGTTATGTTAAGCTGCACTAAAACTAAAGTTAAAAATGCAAAGTACAAGAAATGTCGTTGACTTAACATTATTTCCCCAACATTCTCAGTTACATTTAACTAATGGGGCATCTTCTCCAGTAAAATATCTTTTATTAGAAAAAGGAACACCAACTTAGAGTATGTTTGAGCAAAATATGTGTTTGGGAAACTAGGCACAGAATTATGGCACTTCTAAAAGGAGAGGGACTTTTCCATGTGGTAGGTGCCACCAATGCTCATTTATTGCTGATTCTGATTACGTGGATATCCCCTCTCGTAACATCACATTAACATGTAAGAATCACTACTCTCGTAATTCCTCAGGAGTAGTGTACATAGGGCTTTGCCAGAACTGCCCATCATTTTATGTGGGCAAAACAGAAGAACTTAAACCGCAGGATATATGAGCACATGTACGATGTCAAGAACAAAGAGTCTAATGCTTTTTTTCAAGCATTCTCTGACTTGTGCTAGCATGTCCATTCGTTTTTTCGTTCTGGACAAGGTCATTCAAGATTTGAGAGGAGGGGACTGGGAAACAACGCTTAGTATAAGAGAATTGATGTGGCAAATTAGATTGAACGCCACCAAACATCCAGGTTTGAATGATGGGCTTAGTTTGGCTAGCATTTTAAAAGCCAAAAGGAATAAGTTTATAATGCTTACTATTAAAATCTGTAGCCCCATTAGTTAACATGATTTCCCCAACATTCTGTTACATTTAAGTAAACGACGTATGTTAAGTTGTCAATCTCGCCTTCATTCTTGCTTGATGGGTTCGGAGCCGATCCTCGGCTCACACTTTAGCTCGAACTCCTTTTACCAGCTCGAGGCAGCCCCATATCCCATGATGCAAGGCAGGAAGTACCCAGATCTCGTTTGCCGCTTCGCTTGGGAGGTCTTCTCTTTACCAGCTCCTGGTAAGTAGTTCACATTTGTGATATTTCAAGCCCCTTTTAGTTTAAAACTAATTTTTTGATAGTTTAATTTTAATTCTACCCTTTTCTGACAGAAATCCCTGTCTCTTTTAAATTTTTGTTAGTCAATTTTCCTATCCCATCCCCCTGTTAGGGTGTGTGTGTTGGTGTTTTTATAAAATACCTCTTGGTATTTGTTTAATTTAATTTTGACTGGTGTGTCTGTGTGTGTTGTGTTTAGGCACCATGTCTAAGGAGAGGGTTTCAGGTTTTAAGAAGTGTGACTCGTGCTGTCAGAAGATGTCTCTGACAGACGGTCACACTTCTTGCCTGTATTTGGGCCCTCTTCACCTGCAGGACTCCTGTGCTATTTGTCACTCCTTCAGCCAGAGAGTCCTGCAGGAGAGATAACAAGTTGATTCTCAGGGTCTTCTTAAGCCGGAGGGCTCTCCGGCAAGTCGTCCTCCACAAAATCAACAAAACTGCCAAGGCCCAGGCTTCTGTTTCTAAGCCTGCGGCCTCGGCTCCGACAGTGTCGAGATCGCTCGGCTGGAGCCGATTCTGATCCACTAAGCTTTCCGATGGCTATCGGTGCGAACTTCTGTGCTTGACCGCGATGTCGGCTCCGATCGGCTCCGACACCCATGTGGCGCAGGCATCGGTGTCGGCTCCGACACCGTTACTTTGGTGGCTGTATCGGCTCGGCTGGAGCCGATACATCGAGACGTTCTGTCGGCTCCGAAGTCGGTGCCGACAGGATCAGTAGTATCAGCTCCGATGGCCCATTCCAGGAAGAGGTCGAGGTCTCCTTCCTTGGAGCCCGATGCTCGCTCCCGGCCTCTTCTATCGGACGGGAGCCATCGGAGCCGATCTTCAAGGTCATCCAGGTTTTCAGATCATGACCTAGAGAGA
Organism: Protopterus annectens; assembly: GCF_019279795.1. Lineage (NCBI taxonomy): Eukaryota > Metazoa > Chordata > Ceratodontiformes > Protopteridae > Protopterus > Protopterus annectens. The sequence continues at coordinate 1,446,077,145 of NC_056744.1, read as the reverse complement.
GTGGTCAGTAGATTACTCAAGTCACAGGTACTGGCCCAAATGTTACACAGTCCGTCTCAGCAGGCGACTGTTGGTCCCCCGTTACAGTTCCTCCTTCAACTCTACCCCAGAGTTTGGAGTTGGAGTCTTCGGGCATGGTTACTGCTACGGCTGGAGGACGGATACCCCTTCTGTTCCTTCAGCCCCTACTCTTATCTCCTCTTCCTTAGAGGGATTCGTGGTCGGGCTTCCATGGTCTCCTCCGAGGGTGAGTGGCATCGACCCTTGTCCGAGCCGCTCTTCCCTTGGAGCCTCGGCCTTGGTGAGCTCGGCTCCGACATCTGCCTCGAGACTTCCCTTCGGTGGTTCCTGGAGTTCCTAGCTCTTCGGCGGGTTCTCTCGGACCTGCCTGGGAGGGAGCATTCGAGGTGATGAAGAGTGTACTGGCCACTAGTATCAGTCAGCAGTCTGTTCCCATAGCTCCTCCCTCTATGGTACCTGTTGACATCTCTGCCACTTCTCTTGCTACAGGACCCAGAGATCCTCCGCCTCAGGTTTCCCCATTTCCCCCCTCTTCCGAGGATTCTCCTGATGTTTCGGAGATCCTCCTAGGAAGAGGACTTGTAAGAGGAAGCATGTAGACTCCCGAGTCTGTCACGATACTGACTTTGAGTCAGAGGGATCCCTAGATCCCCCTCTGAGGATGTCTCCTTTTCAGACATCCTAGAACTTCTCAAACAGAGGGGAAACTGGCCCAACAATCCCTCTGAGGATGAGTCAGTATACCTAGAGGCATTTGGATCTCGGCCCTCCACCTCCTGGGTGTCTCCGCCTTCGACCCCTTATGCAGGTTATTGCAGCGTGGACAGCTCCTGACTCTGTAGAGCCAGTCCCTAGGAGGCCTTCTAAATTTATCACTGCCCCTAGTGACAAACAATTCCTAACCAAGGGTGTCCCGCTGATGCCATGGTGGTGGCTGCGGCCACCAAAAGGAACTTGCAGATCCTTCCGTGCCCGTCCATCCTCCTAATAAGGACTCTAGGACCATGGATAGGTACGGCAAGCGGATGTTTTCCTCAGCGACCTTTGCTGAATTATCTTTGTCACTTCACCAGACTCCAGAGATATCCTGAAGGAGCTGGGAGAAGTAGTTCAGGATCCTACAGCTGCAGGGGCTCAAGAAAAGATTGCTTCGCTAGGAACCCTCAATTCCATTGCTAACTCCTCCATGCGGCTAATATCTTATGCTGCGGATGGATGAGAGAGCCGCAGAGGCGAAGAGCCGCGCACAGGTGTGGCTCTTAGGCGCCAAGCCTGGATGCGGCTATGTGATTTTGGATCCCTTTAAAGGCGCCCTTCACAAATTCTCCCTTTGATGGGTCAGCTTTGTTTGGCCCTCAGGTGAAGGAAACCTTGACCACGTGTGAGCAGGACGGCAAGACTCTTTCTGCTGTTGGAGTCCGTTTTCCACCCCTTCTAGGCCTTATCCCAAAGGACAGAAAGGTGGGAAAATGTGGTTCCGAATCCCAAGGAGTCACGCCGATTCACGTGGTCAGTTTACCCCTAGAGGCAGAGGGGTAACAACAACAGACGCTCTAGAGGCAGAGGGGTCCGAAGAACCAGGGAAACAGGGAGCCTCTCTCTGATAAGCCCTTTCAGCATCCCTGAGGTGTTGCCCGGCTGTCCCTCCTTGGAGGCAGTCTGGGGAAGATTATCACTGTACCCAGAAGCCTGGCATTCCCTCACTCAAGACAGATGGGTACAGTCGATCATATCCAAGGGTTACATAATTCCTTTCGAGGAAAGTCCCTTCCCCTCAAGTTCCCTTCCAGATGTACCACCCGGTCTAAGGGACATTGCAGAGTTAGAAATCGCAAAACTACTGCAAAAAAGAGCCATTCAGCCAGTTACAATAGACCATTCAGAGCCCGGAATCTACTCAAGGTTCTTTTGGTCCCCAAAAAGACAGGAGACTGGAGACCAATATTGGATCTCAGCAGACTCAACAAGTCTGTCAGGAAGACAAGATTCCGAATGGTCACTCTTCAGTCAATTCTGCCCTTCTTACAGAAGGACAACTGGATGTGCTCAATAGATCTTCAGGATGCGTACTATCACATCAAAATTCACAGACGCTCAGGAGATTTTCGGGTCCAGTCATTTCCAGTTCAGAGCCCTGCCCTTTGGTCTCACTACAGCCCCAGAGTGTTCACCAAATGCATGGCAGTGGTCACGGCTCACCTGAGACGTCGAGGATTCCAGGTGTTTCCTGGCTCCTGTCAGCCACCACCAGGCAGTTCAGTTGGCTGCTATTTCTAATTTTCATGTCGGGATAGCAGATCACAATATTATGTCCCATAGGCTCTGCAGGGCCTTTTTGAAAGGAATTTTCCTACTAAAGCCTCCAATCAGGAATCCTCCTCCTCAGTGGGATCTAAATTTAGTGCTGACATCCTTGATTCTTCCCCTTTGAGCCAGCTGTTTCTTGTTCCTAAAATCTTTCTTGGAAAGCGTTATTCCTAGTGGCTATTACATCTGCCAGGAGGGTGTCTGAACTTCATGGCCTATTTGATTTTTCACAAAGACAGAGTATCTTTGAGAACTAATCCATCCTTTTTACCTAAGGTCGCTTCAAAAACAATCTGAATCAATCCATTGATCTCCTGTATTTTTCCTAACTATTCAGATAGAGCTGAACAAAAGCTACATTATCTTGGCGTCCACAGTCAGCTTAGATATTATTTGGACAGAACAAAAATTTAGAAAATCTATCAACTTTTTGTTTCCTATGGATAATAAAAAGGCCTTCCTGTTTCTAAAGTGACTTTGTCCAGATGGCTTTCGGTCATCACTGAAATTTATCTGATCAGGGGAAAACAGCTGTGCTCAAAACCTAAAGCACATTCAACTAGGAGTTTAGCTACTTCTACAGCCTTTCAAGCTAGACTGCCTTTGGACACTATTTGTGCAGCGACCACTTGGGCCACTCCTCACACTTTTGTTTCCCATTACAAATTGGACTTGGCCTCCAGGGACAGAGCCAGTTTTGGCTCTACAGTCCTCAAGAGTTTGTTCCATTGAGCCACCCAGAATAGAGGTGCTAGGGGCGGTCCCATCAAGCAAGAATGAAGGCGAGATTGACAACAAGTTATGTACCTACCATAACGTTCCATGTTAGTTGTCTTCTTTAGCCTTCTTTCTTGGACCCTCCCTCCTTCCCCTGGCCTGGACAGACCTTGTATAAGAAACTTTTATGCTAAAGACCATTCAGACCTGGTCCTTTTTCCATCTGTAAGTTTCTTCTTCCTTTGGGAAGTATTTTATGCTTGGTGTTATTGCCCTTTGTCAACAAACGAGATCTGGGTACTTCCTGCCTTGCATCATGGGATATGGGGCTGCCTCGAGCTGGTAAAAGGAGTTCTCGAGCTAAAGCAAGTGCAGTGAGGGCGGATCGGCTCGAACCCATCAAGAAAGAAGGCGAGAGAAGACAACTAACATGGAACGTTATGGTAGGTACATAACTTCTTATTCTTGTACTTTGCATTTTTAACTTTAGTTTTAGTACAGCTTAACATGACAACAAAGCATTTGTACCTAGTGTTCCCTTCTCACACTGGGCATCCACTCTATATTTAAAGATTAATCCTTGAACATGTTTTTTTGTGCAGTATTTTAGATTTAAATCTATGTATTCACAACAAGCCTCATTGTCATAGTACAATATTTTAAAGTTTTTAAACAATTTAGTGCATGAATTATTTGTTTTTAATATTTCTGGTAAAGACGCATTTAGAAGTCTATTTTCAATGTTATTTATATTTTAAATATCTTTAGAGTAATGTAATGCAATTGTTTTTATTTTCATCTTTATTTCGATTTAAGCATTTTAACAGTATTTAATTACACTGGCTTCAAGCATTATTTTATGTGGAAAATTAGACCATAATTGCAATTTGTCTATGAAAATACATAATTAACTAATTTGAGCCAATTAATTACAGCTTTTTTTGGCTTCAGCAGTATATAAGCATGGTTTTTAATGCAATTGGTACACTTGAAAAAGCCCGTTACCAACGGGCGAAAGCGCTTGTGGTTTACTCATTGGAATAAAGCTGTTTTTTGGATCGCACTATTTGTCGACATTCTTGGTTACTCTTGACATTTATTCTACACTTTTGAAGTTGCATTTCAACCGCCTGAATTTGGTATTTTACCAAATGAGCATTTGCCGTTACCCGTGAAGGTATTGGGTCATCCGCACTTGCTACTTCTTAGTTTGACTTTTGTTTGCTTATCTGTCTAACAGTGACACAGAAGTGATACCCGGGGTAAACCTATGATCTCCCATCCACTCATCAAGATTCCTCTTGAAGAGAGTCAATGAGGGACTCTGCCTAACCTGGATTGGGATTTTATTCCAGAGTGAAGGGAGTCTCTGGGTTATGAATCTGTCCCTATTTATTTCAGTGCTGAGGTTCAAGTCTCTCGAGCGCGAAGCTCGATGGGATTTGGATTTTCTGAGGTGCAGCATGTCCATTAATTCCGGGTTGGACATGGCTTTATACATCAGGCACAGATCGCCTCTGAGCAGGTGGTATGCCACTGAGTAGAGCTGGAGTTTCTTTAACCGGGCAGCATATGGCATCTGTTTGAGCCCTTTGATCCTCTTGGTGAGGTACTTTTGGTGTCTTTCCAGTTGCTGCAGGTGTCTGGTAAGGTACATCCCAAAAGGGGCATTGTACTCAATTATGGGCCTGATGAGGGATGAGTAAAGAGGCACGATGACCTCCCCTGATCTAGATGTGAATCCCTTCATGATTAGGTGGGCTATATAAAATGTTTTTCTAACCACTTTGGCCACGTGGTTGTCAAATGAGAGATTGCTATCAACTTGGGTCCCTAGGTCCCTAATTACATCTTCTGTACTTAATGGATTACCACCTATGTGGTAATTTGTGGGCACTTTGTTTTTGCCAAAGGGGATGACTATACACTTTTTGGCGTTTAGCTTGAGGCCATGGCTCTGGCACCAGTTGTCTGTTTCTATGAGGCCCTTTTGGAGGATGCTTGTGTCGGCTGGAGAGTCTATTATGGCACCCAGTTTAGTTTGCAGTTATCTGCGAACTTGGTCAGCCACAGTCCTTCCGTGTTGGCCTGTACCTCCGAGAAATATATACCGAACAAGAGAGGTCCCAGGACTGAGCCTTGTGGGTTGCCACTTGTAACTTGTTCGGAGTCTGACATTGCTCCAGCAATTCTAACCATGTGTGTTCTGTCCTTGAGCCAGTTTGCAACCCATCTAGTTCATAGGTTCATACTAGGCTATCTGCCCGAGGGCATTTACAAGCCTAGTCCCCTATCGCTTTTGGCTTACGCCACCCCCTTTAGTATGGGGAACCATACCATTATTTTGCTGTGCCTCTGTCTGAGCAGTGACACTGATCCCTGGGGTATGATCTTACATCTCCCTCTCCAGATTTCAAGATCACTTGAACAGCAACAGCCTCAGGTGCTCGCCCTCACATGTACCGGGATTCTGTTCCACAGCATAGGGAGTCTTTGGTGATGAATGAATCTATCCAGCCACCTACACACGGAGTTAGTTTTTGTCTCTCCCGCCTCCTGATGCTTCTAGGATTTGAGGGATCTAGATTTTTTTCATTCAGCATATCTGGGTTTGACATGGCCTGTGACAGCCTTGTATGTTAGAGGCAAAGCGTGTTTACTGAGCAGTAATGGAGTTCTTTCAGTCGGAGTTCTAGATTGATTTTTAGGACCTTTTATGAATGGTGAGAACTTTTGTGGTGAGGCCAGCTGCTTCAAGTGTCGGATTGCTGCCATTCCAAATGGGGGCATTGTACTCAATCATTGGAGTCTGATGTGATGAGCAAAGGGAACTATAAACTCAGATAAATCTAGATCAGATCCTCTTCAAGGATAAGGTGGGCAATGTAGAAGGTCTTCTAACTACTTTAGCTAGCTACATGTCGAATGACAGGCTACTATCAACCTGGGTCCCCAGGTCCCTGGATCCCTTCTTTCTGCCTCTGTGGATGGCCTCATTTGTCAGTAGCTAGCCTCGTAGGGTTTTTTTTATGACTATGCATTTTTTTTTGGCGTTGGCATTTCTGGCTCTGGCGTTAGCTATCCGCTACTGAAGCTGGCTTCTGTTACATATCTGATGTCTGTGTGTTTTCTAATATGGCTGTTTTTTGCAGTCATGCTGCAACTTGAGTCATCATAACCCTCCTGTGTTTGCTTGTACCTCAGAAAGTAGATGCCAAACAACAAGAGGCCCAGGACTGATACCCTGTGGGACACTGCCCTGTGGGCTTTGAGTCTGACATGGCTTTGCGTCTGACCTTGACCCTGTTCCTGTCCCTGTCAGTTCTGTTGCAACTCCATCTTGATGTCCATGGGTTAACATTTTTAAACTGATGTTTTTTTTGATGATACCGAGTGGGTATTGTATGCGAAGGCTCAGCCAGATCGAGGTAAAATGTATAGGACTGGTTCCCTCATCAATGGCTTTGGTGACTGTTTCAAAGTCAACTAAAGTTTAAAGGCAATGATGCAAGTTGACAAAGCCAGACAAACTGGGATTGGTCTGCAAAAAACTGGATTCAAAATTTATCTTTATTTTTATGATGTCCTTTATGATGTTTGCAGATAAGGCTTCTCAAGCTATTGGGTCGGGGCAGGGCCGGTCGGTGGAGGCACCGCCTTTGTGAAGTGGGACCACAGTTGCAGTGCCACCCTTGGCACCTGCCAGAGGGCAAGAGCACATTAGACAGAGCTGTAAGAGCTGGGTTTTTGTAGCTGTCATTGAGTCTGTGTTAAGTGGGGGACACCACCCATCAGCCCATGGGTCACCAGTGTTTGCTTTGGAGAGAAACAGTTCTCCTTGGGCTGAGATGCTTCTTGCTATTCTCACTTGGGCTTATAGATATCTCTCTTTGGGGAGGTGATGGGGCGCATAACCTGTCAGCCAGTAATATGTTGGCAATGTCTGTAGGATCAGTAATCTGTCATCATTTTTGTTTCTAGGATCAGCATATCATCAGGTTTCTCCTAGGTTTCTATCATATCTAGCTAAAGCCTGCCTTTATTTCTGTCTTTAGCCTATCTTAGCCATTTTTTCCTCAAATTATGGATTTTTCTCTTGAGTCTTAAGCTATTCTTAGATTTTAGAGCTAGTGATCCTTTTATGATTTTTGCTAAGGATTTTGCTTACTCTTGCAGTTGTTTCTTCCTTTGTTGTAGAGTTTGTTTATGGAGTGACTGGGGTCTTGCAGTGCTTGCCTTTGGTACAAATGACATAGGGATTTCTATTTAAGCTGGTGAGCTTATCTATAATGCCCGAGTGGGGTATTGTATCGAAGGCTTTTACAAGGTCCAGGTAGGCTGTGTGGACCACCTTCCCCTCGTCAATGGCCTTGGTGACGATTTCAAAGAAATCAACTAGGTTTAAGAGGCAGGATCTGCCCTTAACAAAGCCGAACTGGGTAGGATCCAGTGTCTGTAGGTCCCCAATATCTTTATTTATGAGGTCCATGATCCTTTCCATAGCTTTGCAGACCAAGCTAGTCAGGATTATGGGGCTATAGTTTCCAGGATCCGTTGAGACACCACCTTTGTGGAGAGGGACCACTGTTGCTGTACGCCATTCTTTGGGTACATATCCTGTAGTAAGGCTGAGGGTGAACAGTAGTCTTATGTTTGGGTTTAGCACTTCTTGGAGTGCGTCCGGGATACTGTCTGGTCCCATTGATGCTGTGTTTTTTGCTTTGGAGAGGGCGGCTCTTACCTGAGCATCTGAGATGCCAGGGGGGCAGCACTCTGCTGGGATAGATATTTTCCCTTTTGGTGGGGGGGGGGGGTTGCACTGAACCTGTCAGCTAGGATGTTGGCAATGTCTGTGGGTTCGATGTGGTTTTTTTTGTCATTTTGGGAGTAATTCTGAGCATATCTGGGAATTCCCACCCAGGTTCCTAACATAACTAAAGAAAGCCTTGTTGATTATCCTTGGTCCTGTGCAATTTTTCTCTCTAAGCTGGCCTTAGACTATTTTGAGTGCCTGTAGTTTTTTGCTAATACTGATCAGAGATGCCTTCCCTTTTTGGGATTTTGCTGTATCATGTAGTAGCTTCCTCCTTCTATTGTATAGTTTATTTATGGCTGGGGTCCACCAGACAGGACGTCTGCCTTTGGAGGATTGGGTTTTGGTTTTATTTGGGATTGCATGATCCATGCATTCCTGAAGGTGTTCATAGAATGCGTTTATAAAGGATTCTGCGGTCTGGGCCATATTTTCCACCGGCTCGGGTGCTTTGAAGGATTCCACCTTGGCTTTGAGGAGTGTGAAATTTGCTTTAGAGAAGTTTTTCACTGTGGCTTTCTGGGCAGGGGGTGGGGTCGGGATGTGAATATCCAACGAGATTAGTTTATGGTCTGATCTTACCAGTGAGGGATACACTTCTGGTCTGGAGCATAGTCCCCCATGTTGGTGATCAGGTCCAGTATGTTTTCCCCTCTTGTGGGAGTGGTAACAAGTTGTTCCATAGCATTGGAGGTTATAAATTCTAGGAACCTTTGGGCTAGGGTGTTGGAGCTAGAGTAATGCTCCCAGTCTATGTTTGGGTAGTTGAAGTCTCCCAATATAGTGGTGTTTGGAGAGACCTTTATATTTTCCAGTGTTCTCGGGAAGGCCAAGTGGGGTTCCTGGGTTTGGGAGGGTGGTCTGTAGCAGGCTATAAACTGGAAGGCAGTTTTAGTTGCACATGGATAGTATCTGATGCTTCGTGCTCTGCCACCAACCTGGAGGTGTGGGTATCTTTGACGAATATTGATACTCCCCCTCCTTTTGTGGTTCGGTCCGAGTTTTGCCGCTGAAAAGCATGGTATGAGTTATAACCTGGTAATGCTGGGGTGCTCTCAGGGCTTTGAACCAGGTTTCTGTTACTGCACAAATATCGATGCTCTCTATGCTAAGGAGAGTTTCGAGTGCGTGCATCTTGAGGTTTAGACTTCTGGCGTTGAGTAGGATTACGCTTTAGTTTCTTATCCCTTGTGATACCTATGGAGGTGGGTTTGTCTTTTGAGCCTTGCCTAAAGGCACTATGGGGGAAGTAAGAGCCTTTGCCAATATCCGAAAGCCCAGGGGTGACAGGTGCAATTGTTGAAATTGATAATCTTGTCTTCATATTGTGGCATCATTCTTGGTGAGGGTAAGATGCTACTGAAGGTCAGGCTCATACCGGCCTGGGCTACATGCTCAGAGAGCTCCTCTATCTCTCCATGTAGTCCAGGGAGGTACGTCTTGGGTCATTCACACCAGCATGGACAATGACAGAGTCATATTTGTACTTCACTTGGAGTGACCGGAGTGCTTGTGTTATGTGGCGGATCCTAGTGCCCGGCAGGCAGCTCACCGTGACCTTCTTGTTCAGCCTGGTGAGCGGGACGTCAGTGTGCCTGACTATAGTCTCCTTTTAAAAGTGTATCAGGTGTGTTTAGCCTTAAGAGCTGTGACTGTTCAGCACACTGGATTTGTGAGCAATGTGTTGCATGTGTTTTGTTTTGGGGTAGCGGTTGCTTGGGTGTCTGCTTTGGCGGTCTCTGCTGCTTAGGCAGACTTTTTAGAGCCTCCGAGTATGTTTGTTTTTGTGTGTTTGGTTTGCTGTCGTGGTAGGTCTATGTCAGACTGGAATTGTAGCGAGTGTGGTTTCCTTCTCCTCCTGACTGGTTACGCCAGTACTGAGTTGAGAGAGCTTAGCTTCCAGTTTGGCTATATGGCTGCATCTCTCACATGTGTTGGAATTTGTTGGGAGGAGGAGAGGGTTGTCTGTGTACATGAGGCAGTTGTAACATTGCCTCAAGATTCCCAAATTCACCAGCTGGACCAGAGAGGAGATTGACAACTGACCTTTGGACATGCTAGAATAGTATTGGGAATTCCTTTATAATTGAAAAAAAAAAAAGGGCCAGTGGGGAACAAGGTACTCGAGGGGAGTTTGTGAGGGTGTAGTGCTTTTAATTTTTTAGTGCTGACTTTTATATAATTGCTTTAGTGAGCAAGTGCCAGGTAACGTAAATGCAATGTGTTACTTAAAACGACAAACAGTAACTTTTCTTTCAAGTGAAACAAGGAAATAAGTACAGTAAGCAATGCAGATAACCCTAGGGATCCACAGAAGCGCTGAAAATTCGTGTTTTAGGTGGAATTAGCGTTTCAGGGAACTGACAGACTAACAAGCATACAAACAAAGCTAGATTCAGCAGGCCTGGATCTAGTCTATGCTACAGCAAACAAGGTGTACCAATTTCAGTAAGAAGCAGTTAAAATATGCAGGCACTATAAGCCTTTAACCAGAAATTCCCAGCTCAGAAGGGCAGAGTCCAGCCTCTCCTCCCACAAGAGTGCAGACCACGAACCCTCTTAATGTAAAATAACTGGCCTGAAGCCCAAGTGCTTAAACCAGAATTGATACACTTTTAGAATAACAGACACTGAGCCCTCAATCAGCAGTTCCCAACTTAGAAGGATGTAAGCTACCTGTTCTGCCACTACAGTGCAGACCACAAACCTTCTTAATGTAAAACTGGTTTGAAGCCCAAGTGCTTAAACTAAAAGGCTTAGAATGAGTTACACCAAGCACTAATAAATACAACTGAGTACTATTAAGATGATGCAAAAGCAAAATAAAGTAGGAAGAAACACAAATACAGTAAAAGCAGATACATTTTTTATTTATTTTTTTTGAGTGAGCAAATGAGATGGGCCCAGGAGTTGCAGGACAGAAACAAGTGCAAATGCAGGCCTTCAAATCAGAAAGTTGAGAGATGGAAGACCGCCCACACGGCCAATAACTAGAAATTCTGGGCCAGAACCACTCCTTATGTGGAGACAGGTTACCTAATGCTTACCACTCCCACTGATGAGCTCAAAGGCTTCCCTTCAACATAGAAAGGCTTGGGGGGCTCAGAAGCTTACAAACAGTCCTGGATACAGCAAACTGTATCTGAAGCACTAATCATAGGAAAGGTAGGAAACAGGCTTACAATAATTTTTTTCCAGAAAAGTAGCAGAAACAGTAGTAAAAACAATTCACATGCAGTGCAAGCTGGTACACTCGAGTATGTGGCAATATTAGTCCACACACAGTTTGAAAAAATGTAATTAAACTAAAAAGGACTAAAAGCACAAGGGTTTATTAGGTAGAATGCGGTAAAGAGATGGGACTGGGGGAGTGTCCCAGATCAAATCTACAGTGGGACAGGCACTGCAAAAGCCGCCAAATTTAAACTACAACCAAGAACAGGGAGGGTTCTTGGTTGTAAAGACTGTTTCAACAGAGATGAGGAATCGCAGTGCAAATTTATAAAACCAGAAAAAATATACTGATCTCTGTATATTTGCAGAACAGTAAGACAACGGATATCTAAGCAACAATTTAGCTCTCTAATACAGAGTAATACAGAAAAATATACTCAGCTCTATATATTTGCAGATAGTCTTGTAAGGCTCTCTCTCAGTGCACAGGTTCCATCACATTTGGGTTATCCCTGCCAGGGTGTAGCTCTCAGTCGGCCTGAATACCAGAGGCTTAGTTTTTCTGCGGTTGCCGTCGCTCCAGGACTGAAGTCAGGTCGTCAGTAGTATAAAATGTGGCAGCCGACGCCATTACATCAGGCTTTCTTGTTGAGGAGCCCAAAGCAAAAGCAGTTCGTACGAGCGTGCCAGTCGGCTGCTACCTGAGTTTTTGTTTTACAAATTGGAGTTGAAGTTTTCTAAAGCTAAGTACCCTGTTGAGGATCCTTTTTTCTTGCTCTAACAGATGGCAGAAAAAGTTAAACAATTGTCTTGCCTGTGGAAAGCAAATACCACACTGAGACTTTCATTCTTACTGCGTTACTTGCTTAGGCCCAGACCACTACAACCCCCGCTGTTGCTTTTGTGCTTTGTTCAACGCCAGAACTATGTCTGGCCTTTATACTAGCTAGATACTTTTACTCTTGGTCCTCTAATTCCGATATGGCTTTGGTAAGCCATCCGGCATTAGATCTTCTGAAAAAACGTAAGGATAAAGACAGACCACACAGGTCCAAACCTGCCGACGACACTTCCGTTAAGGTAGTAGTCACTTCTCCGGTCCTCCAGTGAGGTGCTTTCGCAGCCCCTGATGCCTGATTCTATGAATTTGCAGGCTGCTACGGAGACCCTTTCAGAGTCCGGTATGCTGCTAGACTTCTACTAAGGATCCTGCAAGTGTCTCTACCTTGGATGGGTCCGGAACCGCTGAACAGGCACTGGCTTCAGAGGAAGTACTTCGCACTACCAATTCTCGACACAGACCGACTACGTTTTGCGTGCCTACAGAGATGATGTCCTTCATGGATGCATCTGCAGTCATAACAAGTGGGTTGTCCTGTCGTCAGGCAGCCCCGCAGTCGGCCGGATTCCAAAGTCCGGGTCCGGCTTCGGCTGATGTCGCACTCCACCCGACGTCATCTCTGTTGGTCTTCGGGTATAAAAGCATCAGCCGACGCCGTTTTCCCCAGTCTTTCTTGCCGCGTGGCGCCCGAAGCAGAAGCTGTTCGCAAGTGCCGGTCGGTCGGATCCAGAGATTACTTCTACCGAATACTACAAGACTTCTAAAGCTAAGTACCCGTTGGGGACTCTTTCTTGCCTCAGCCGATGTCAGAAAAAGTTAACAATTGTTTAACCTGTGGGAAACAAATACCTCAAAGATTTCCACTCTTACTGTCTGCCTTGTTTAGGCCCAGCCCACGACGTAGCAGCCTGTTCGGCCTGTGCTCTTTCAACCGACGAGCGCTTAGCGGTCGGAGTTTGCAGAACAGTTTTTCGGTTCTGATTTTGTGTACATTATGCCGTCGGATCCTCCGACTACCCCAAAACGCAAAGATAAAGACCGACACTCGCGGTCCGCGGTTTCGGCCGAAACCACGGTAAAGCAAACCGAGTGTCTCGGTTTCGGCGAAACCGAAAACTGCTCAAAGTACAGCTGAACCTATTCTTACAACTAAGGCCCCTGCTACAACTCTTGAATCGACCTCAGAAATTTTACCCACTACGGTGGTTGACTTATCAGACACCATCCCGTTGGATGTCTCTACCCCAGCACGTGGTGCTGCTAGGCCTCCAGCTGCCATGTCCATTAAGGCCTTTGCCAGGGCTAAAGCAGCCAAGACTACTAAAACAGTGCCTGTTAAACCCCCACATCCAGGCCCTCTTCTAGTTCTCAAATGCTTTCTTTGGCAGAAGATTTAATTTCTTTAATTAGAGGATCTCAATCTCACCCAGACAGGGCCTCTCAGCCCCAGAGAAGAGACCTAGGGCAGAGCCCCTGAGCCAGTGTCTTCTGATGATTCTGCTGATGAATCAGACATAACTGACCAGCCTGAGGCTCCCTTCTCCAATTTTGAAGATTCTGATGCTGAAGAATCCATTCCAGCTGCTTCCCCACCAGAAGAATTCTCCTTTGGGGAAACCTTGCATGCCATGCGAGAACAGTTCCAATGGCAGCAACAGGATTTTTCAGACTCCAGAAAAGACTTAGGACCTTTCTGCACCTCCCACAGCACAGGCCCTTAGCTATACCTCCTGTTCTCCCTGTGGTGGATGATGCTTTCAATGATGTTTGCTCCGCTCCAGATTCTTTACCCCAGCCCCTGCCAAACCAGACAGATTTTACAGGGTGCCAGATACTCATCACCACCTTTACAAGGCCCCACTTGCAGACCCAGAAACTATATCCCAGGGTCCCAAGGCAGTCGCCGCGACCACAGCTAAAAACCCTATTCCTTCTGAAAGGGAAGCAAGGTCACTAGACAGATGGGGTAAAAAGGTCTGCACTTCAGCTACTCTCTCAGCTAGAGCTTTAAACTGTCAGTTTCACATGATACAATACCAAGAGTTTATGCTTGATCAGTTAACTAAAAAACTAACCACTGATGAATCTCTTGATAAGAAATATGTATTAGAGATGGTAAATAACATACAACAGGTTAGCAACCATTCCTTAAAATGTGGCTATGATGCACTGGAGGCTTCATTTAGATCAGCCATGACGGGCACAGTGATAAGAAGGCATGCATGGCTAAAGGAACAAGCTTTACCGGATCATGTTAAAGCTAAGTTGCTAGATGCTCCTATGGACAAGACAAGTTTGTTTGGTACACCTGCCCAGCAGGTTATGAAGAAAATGGAAGAAAAGGCAAAATCTGTTCAAACTGTTAAAGATTTCTTACCCAAGGTTTAGCAGGAACTGGCCTGCCAAAAATTGGTCCTTTCCTGACTCCACAAAATTTCAAAGGGGCAGGAATAGACGTTCCAGAGGCAGAAACCAATCCAGAGGAGGTGCCTACAGAGGACGACAGTGGCAAGGTAACAACAGAGGCACAGACACAGCCACTGCCACTACATCAGCACAACCACAGTGACTTAATCCTAAATCCGCCTACCAGGGAACAAATAGCAGCTCCTCTAGGCGGAAAGTTAACCTTATTTTCAAAGAACTGGCACTACATAACAAAAGACAAGTGGATTTTACAAACCATAGATCAGGGTTACGGTTTCACTTCCACACTTAACCAGTCAAAGAGGAATGCCAAATCTACCTCCAAATCAAAAACAGAGGCTCTACGCCAGATAATGGAGTTAGCAAACATGAGAGCTGTGGAAAGAGTGCCAACAGCAGAACAAGGAAAGGGTTCTACTCAGACTATTCCTAGTTCCAAGAAAGGAAAAAGTTGGAGACCAATTCTCGACCTGTCCACCTTAAATACATACATCATTGTCCCAAAATTCAAAATGCTGACCCTACAGCAACTTCTTCCCATGCTGGGCAAGGAGTCTTGGCTGGTAACTCTAGATCTCAAGGAGGCATACCTGCACGTCCCCATTCGACCAATCTGCAGAAGATACCTCAGATTTCTTGCAGGATCAGAGCACTATCAATTCTCAGCATTGCCCTTTGGCTTATCTACTGCCCAGAGTATTCACAAAATGCCTGGCATCAGTAATCGCCCATTGCAGACTACAGGAATTCAAATTTACCCATACCTGGACGACTGCCTGCTACAAGGGACAACAAAAGCAAGCTGACAACAGATTTACAAAGGGTCATTTACTTGCTACAAGGACTGGGATACACAGTCAATTTACAAAAGTCAAGGCTGATACCATCCCAAACAAGGACATTCTTGGCGAATTGGTCACAGTACAACAAAGGGTATTTCTGCCTACAGAAAAACAAAAAACTTCCTCTTTACTTCTTGGCACTAACAAAACTGAACAAGTTAACAGCAAGAAAAGTTCTGCAGGCCTTGGGCTTCATGGCATCATGCATAATCTTGGTCCCATTTGCCAGACTACATATGAGGAAACTACAGTGGTACCTAAAGAATTTATGGTCCCAACACAGACACAGTCTAGAAACAGAAATCCCACTAATTCCATGCTTAAAACAGGAGTTCCTATGGTGGGCTCAGACATGCCAGTCAAACCCAGGCCTACCCTTTCGCAGATGTCAACCAAGCCAGACCATCACAACAGACGCTTCAGACCTAGGATGGGGCCCACATGCTGGACAAATGCGTGCAAGGATTGTGGACACAGGATCAACTTCACCTGCACATCAATCTAAAAGAAATGCTGGCAGTAAAACTGGCAATCCAAAAGTTCAAACCATTTCTCAGAGGGCCAGTTGATGATAAGGACAGACAACACCACAGTCATGTGGTACATCAACAAACAGGAGGCACTCATTCATACCCCTATGCAGAATGACCTTGGAGCTGTGGACCCTGGCACTCAGCTACAACATTCAGTTACAGGCAATATTTGTACCGGGAAAGACAATACTCTAGCAGACATATTAAGCAGAACCACTGGATGCCCACGAATGGAAGCTGCACCGGACATCTTCAAGACCTTCTCGATGAAATGGGGAATGCCTCAGATTGACCTATTCGCATCACCTCTCAATCACCAGCTCAAAAATTCTGCACAAGGACATTCCACCCACTAGCATGGAAAGTGGACTCACTCTCCTTCAACTGGAAAGGCCTATCAGCATATGCATTCCCACCTCTTCCTTTGATACACAAGGTACTACTAAAAATCAAGGAAGAACGTCCAAGGATAATCCTGATAGCTCCAAACTGGCCAAGACAACACTGGTACCCACTACTGAAGAGCATGTCTCGAACAATATGTGGCCAATGCCCTGATGCCTTTGATGTTAACTCAGAACAACTACAGCATCATACATCCAAACCTAAAACGCTGCAACTGACTGCATGGAACATCACATAGCAGCAGCTAATCCAGAACTTTCCCAAAGAGTTAAAGACATTATTCTTGAAGCACGCAGACCTTCAACAAGAAGGAACTATGCTGGAAAATGGAAAAGGTTTGTCATTTGGAGTACGGAAAGAGGAAAAGATGTGTCAAACATAGATATGCCTAACATTCTGGAGTATCTGGCGAACTTCTTCATTCAGGCCTGTCCTCCTCCTCCATCAAGATACATGCATCAGCTATTTCAGCAGACTACACCTTTGATCCACCTGGCTTTTCGCACCCTTTGCTCAGGCAGTTCCTCAGAGGAATCAAGAATGTAAAACCTCCAAGGAAACCACCATTACCAGCTTGGGATTTAAACTTTGTGCTAGAAAAGTTGACACTATCACCCTTTGAACCAGCAGCAACAGCAGACCTACAACACCTGTCATGGAAAACTGCTTTCCTACTGGCAATTACTTCAGCAAGGAGGGTTTCAGAACTACAGGCCTTAATGGCAGTGCAACCCTTCCTAATCTTCCACCAAGATAGTGTCCATGAGGACTAATCCTACATTTATGCCCAAGGTGGTATCCAGAGTGTCTTTAAACCAGGCAATCCACCTACCTACCTTCTTTCCCAACCCACAAAACAGAGGGGAAAGCATACTGCATACCTTGGATGTACATAGACAGCTATGCTACTACTTGGACAGAACAAAAAATAGCAGAAAGACTGACCAACTTTTGTAGCCTATGCAACAGGAAGGAAGGAAAAGCTATTTCCAAACAGACAATCTCCAAATGGATAGGAAATTGCATACGATACTGTTACTCCTTCCATGGAAAACCAATTCCACAGAACATAAGACCTCATTCTACAAGGGCAACAGCCACTACCACAGCCTTCTTACGAGGAGTGGCAACCAAAGACATTATTGAGGCGGCTACTTGGACCTCCGTGCATACATTTGCCAAGCATTATAATTTGCCTCTATATTCCAGAT
This sequence comes from Protopterus annectens, assembly GCF_019279795.1. NCBI lineage: Eukaryota > Metazoa > Chordata > Ceratodontiformes > Protopteridae > Protopterus > Protopterus annectens. The sequence continues at coordinate 1,446,059,854 of NC_056744.1, read as the reverse complement.
CCCGAGCAGGGTTTGCCACTGCTGTACTGCAAGGGATCCTAAACACACCATAATCTACTTTTATCCTCCTCCCTAGTTGGCTATGGTATTCTACCCACTTGTTATGACTGCAGATGCATCCATGAAGGACATAGTACAGTTTTGTACCTACCATAAATGTAGATGTCCGAACTGGATAGCATCTGCAGTCAGGATTACCCTCCCTCCTTCCCTCTGTGGTACTCCTAGGGTGTTTACCCTCCTAATAGCTAGCTGTTGGGGAGTCTTTATGGTGTATTTGTTTGTATATATGTACATATATGCTTATTGTTGTGTTTACCTCTATCTATTTGGAAACATTGGCATCTATCCAAATTTTAGCCTGCAAGAGGGCTACTGGCATCTGGGGCAAGAAACACTGAGGAAAATGGCGTCGGCTGATGCTTTTATACCCGAAGACCAACAGAGATGACGTCGGGTGGAGTGCGACATCAGCCGAAGCCGGACCCGGACTTTGGAATCCGGCCGACTGCGGGGCTGCCTGACGACAGGACAACCCACTTGTTATGACTGCAGATGCTATCCAGTTCGGACATCTACATTTATGGTAGGTACAAAACTGTACTTTCTTCATCCCACATTGCTGCAGTCCTAACACTTGGGTAGTCCGCTGTCCCAGTCGGCCCGAATACCAAAGTATAAGGCTGACGTCGGTCAAGGCGCATTAGTGTGATGTCAGGGTACAAATGCGCATGACCGACGTCATATCCTCAGTCTTTTTTGCCGCATGGTCCGATGCAGAAGCAATATTGCGAGTGCAGGTTGGCGTTCTGAAATTTTCTGAAGTCGGAGTTTCAGACCGAATCAAAGTTGGCTAAGTACCCCATTGGGGAATATTTTGGTTTTTTCTTGCCTCAGTATTTAACTGGATGTCAGAAAAAGTGAATAACTGTATTTCTTGTGGGAAACAGATACCTCATAGGGATTACCATACCTTGTGTATACCTTGCTTAGGGCCTGAGCACGACGTTGTTGGATGTCGCTCTTGTGCTAGATTTAACAAACGCACTATAAAGAGAAGATTAGACTGTGCCAGGTTAGTTTTGGGAAGCGTTGTAATTATAAAATGCCGCCGGATGCTCCGACGCCCGCTTCGTCTAAAAAGCGCAAGGACAAAGCAGCAAAGCCTAGGTTGGAAGAACCGTCTGTCCCGGACGTCGGTTCTTTAGAGGGCTCGGTGGAGCTGGAGGTTCTGCCAGAAGTTTCTTTGGAGTCTCAGGGAGAGACTTTACTGTTACAAGATGTGTCCTCTCAGGAGGTAGGCCAGGCTGAGGGGGCTTCTCAGGTAGCTGTTCTCCCCTCCCTTCCTAAGGTGGTTAGGCCTTCCCCTTCTGTTCCCAAGGCTTCTTCAAGAGGCAGGCCAGGTTTAACTTCTGTGGGTGTTTCTCCTAGTTCTTCAGGGTCTCTGCCTAAGAAACATATGCTTAAAATGGCAGAAGATTTGATTACTATGATTAGAGGTTCTATGCCCCCTCCTGATAAGAGGCCTAGGGTGGAACCTGAGCTTGAGAGTTTTGAGCAATGTTCGGAGGCTTCTGAGTCTTGACTGAAGACTTACAGGAGTATCCTCCTTATTCTGATTCTGATGTAGATGATTCTTCTCCTTCGGCTTCTCCTCCTGAGGATTTTTCTTTTTCAGAGACTCTTCATTCCATGAGGGAGCATTTTAAATGGGAAGGTCAAGATTTCTCTGATTCCAGGAAAAGGCTTAGGGAATTTTTGTTTTTACCCCAGCATAGGCCTTTGGCTATACCTCCTGTTCTGGATGTGGTGGAAGATGTTTTTGCAGAGGCTTCCCTGAACCCTGATTCTTTGCCTCCTGCCCCAGTTAAACCGGATAGGTATTATAGGGTGCCTGAAGCTCATAAGTATCTTTTTAAGAGTCCTAGGGCAGACCCAGAAACTGTTTCTCAGGGGCCTAAAGGTGTTAAGGCTTCTGTTGTTAAAAATCCTGTTCCTCCTGATAAAGAGGCAAGGGCTTTGGATAGATGGGGAAAGAAGGTGTATACTTCTTCCACTTAGCCATGAGGGCTTTGAATTGCCAGTTCCACATGTTAAAATACCAAAATTATCTCCTTTCACAATTGAAGTCTAAGGTGGATGCTCTGGCGGAAGGTATTGAGTGTAAAGAGTTGCAGGATTTAGTTCATGTTTCTGAACAGGTGGGTAAGCATTCTTTGCAATGTGGTTTTGATGTTGTACAGGCCTCTTCGAGGGTGGCTGCCACTGGTTCTGTTCTTCAGGCACGCCTGGCTGAGGGATCAGAATTTGGCTGAGCATGTTAAGACAAGGATTTTGGATGCCCCGTTACAATCTGATGTGTTGTTTGGTTCGCCTGTGGAAGCATTTTTAAAGAAAATGGAGGACAAGGCTAAGTCTATGCAGACTGTTAAGGATTTTTTGCAGGTTCAGCCTCCGAAGTTTAGTAGAAATTGGCCTACTAAGGGGTGGACATATCCTTCTTATGATTCCCAGTCTAGGGGTAGGTCTAGACGTGGAAGGGGCAGAGCTCAAGGTTCTTTTAGGCCTAGAACAGGAAGTTCACCTGCTCAGTCTTCTGGTGAGGGCAGGGGTCGGTCCTTTCGTAAACAGACCCAATGACCTGCCTTTTCAGCTGCCAGAGCCTTCTCGTCTGGCAGCACCTTTGGGAGGAAGGCTGGCACTTTTCAAAGAAAATTGGAGTTTAATTACCCAGGACAGATGGGTATTAGATATCATTCACCACGGTTACAGGTTTTATTTCCATACCTTGCCTCCTTTCAAAGGCATGCCAGACATTCCGCCTCTACAAAGAAAAGAGGCTCACAAGCAAATTTCTCTGTTGCTCCAAATAGGGGCCATTCAGCCGGTTCCTGTGCCAGAAAGGGGCCTAGGATTTTATTCTCACCTGTTCCTAGTACCAAAGAAGGGGAACACGTGGAGACCAATTTTGGATTTATCTATCCTCAACACTTATCTGGACATTCCCAAGTTCAAAATGTTGACGTTACAACAGCTTTTACCTCTGCTGGGAAAAGATCACTGGATGGTAACTTTAGATCTCAAGGAGGCTTACCTTCATGTGCCTATCAGACTAAGTTGCAGGAAGTATCTGCGTTTTCGAGCTGGGAATTCTCATTATCAATTCTCTGCATTGCCCTTTGGCTTATCTACTGCGCCCAGAGTATTCACAAAAGTTCTGGCTCCAGTGATAGCTTACTTCAGGCTAAAAGGCATACAAATCTATCCTTACTTGGACGACTGCCTGATTCTGGCTCAAGAAAAGGAAGACCTTTTTCAACATTTGGAATGTGATAGCAGTGCTAAGATGCCTGGGGTATTCTGTGAACGAAATAAAGTCCAGTCTAGTACCCTCTCAAGACATGTGCTTTCTGGGTGTGAGACTGAATACAGCAGCCCAGATGGCCTTTTTAACCCCGGACAAACAAAAGAATCTGTCTCTTTACTTCCATCAACTATCTCTTCAGTCCGGGCTGACTGCAAGGACAGTCCTTCAAGCCTTAGGGTTCATGGCATCTTGTATTCTGGTGCTTCCCAATGCCAAACTGCATATGAGGAAGCTGCAATGGTATCTCAAAAATGTATGGACACAGCACTGCCAGGATTTGGACACTGTCATTCAAATAATACCTTGCATTCAAAAGGAATTTTTGTGGTGGGCTCAGGAATGTCACCTAAACAAGGGACTCTCTGTGACCCGGCCAGAGGCGAGTCAAATTCTAACGACAGATGCCTCAGACATAGCTTGGGGAGCTCATCTGAATGGAAAGTGGATACAAGACAAGTGGCCTGCCAGACTACAGCATCTACATATCAACATGAAGGAGATGTTAGCAGTCCAGTTTGCATTAATGGCTTTCAAGGAGTTACTTCTTCCAGGGCAGGTGTTGATTCTAACAGACAACACAACTGTCATGTGGTACATCAACAAACAAGGGGGAACTCATTCTTATCCTCTGTGCAGGCAAGCAATGATTTTGTGGGAGACTGCGCTCAGCTTACAACTAAATCTTCAGGCAAGGTTTCTGCCGAGCACAGAACTCCTTAGCAGATGTGTTAAGCAGGCAAATCATGGATCCCCACGAGTGGAAACTGGATCTTCATGTATTTCGGAATTTGACAGTGTCATGGGGAACTCCAGACATAGATCTGTTCGCTTCTCCACTAAACCACCAGCTGCCAAAGTTTTGCACGAAAAGGTTTCATCACACAGCTTGGAAAGTGGATGCTCTTTCTTTCAGTTGGAAAAATCTTCATGTGTATGCCTTTCCACCTCTGCCTCTCCTCCCAAAGGTACTCCTAAAGGTCAGACAAGATAAGCCAAGGATGATTTTAATAGCTCCAGATTGGCCTCGGCAACACTGGTACCCATTACTGAGGAGTCTGGTAAGGAAGCCTCCATGGCCTTTACCTTTGATTCCACACCTATTGTCTCAGAGGGACGGTCATCTACTCAATGTCAAGCTTCACTCTCCATCTAACAGCCTGGCATATTCTGTTTTGAAACACAGCAGGTCTCAGCTTCCTCAACAAGTTTTGAATGTGATTATGGAAGCCAGAAGACCTAGTACAAGGAAAGTGTACGCAGAAAAATGGAAGAGATTTTTATTTTGGAGTGCAGCAAAGGATTTGGAGGTTTCTGAGCCTAATTTGAGTGTGGCTCTTCAATATCTTACTAAGTATTGGACAAAGGTTTGTCTTTCTCTTCAATTAAGATTCATGCTGCAGCGATTTCAGCTCACTATGATTGTGACCCACCATTGTTTTCTCATCCTTTGTTCAAGCAATTTCTTAGAGGGGCAAAGAATATAAGACCCCCACGTAGAGCTCCTACTCCTGCTTGGGACCTCAATTTTGTGTTGGAGAAACTTACTCTACAACCTTTTGAGCCTGCGGCTACTGCTGAATTGAAATACTTGTCATGGAAGACTGCTTTTTTGTTGGCCATTACTTCTGCAAGAAGGGTTTCTGAATTGCAGGCCCTTATGGCGGTTGAGCCTTTTTTGATTTTCCATAAGGATAGGGTATCATTACGTACTAATCCTTCCTTTATGCCTAAGGTGGTCTCTAGTGTGGCTTTAAACCAAACTATTCATTTGCCTACTTTTTATGCAGATCCCCAAAATAGGGGGAAAAGATTTTGCACACTTTAGATGTGCACAGGCAGTTGCGTTATTATTTAAGCAGGACTAAGGATTTTAGGCAGTTTCAGCAGTTGTTTGTTTCTTTTGCTTTGAGTTCTCAGGGCAAGCCTGTGTCAAAACAAACTATTTCTAAGTGGATTGGGTTTTGCATTGCATTTTGTTATTCCCATCATGGCAAGGAGGTTCCAGCTGGGATTAGGCCTCATTCCACTAGGGCTACTGCCACTTCAACAGCATTTCTAAGGGGGGTGGCAACTAAGGATATTTTGGAGGCAGCTACTTGGAGTTCAGTGCATACTTTCTCTAAGCATTACCACCTGTCCCTCTATTCTAAATCTAGGGCTGGTTTTGCCACTGCTATTTTGCAGGGCATGTTGACAGCTCCAGCTTCTTTATGATTTGCCAGCCTCCCTTACCTCTGCTTTGGGATTCTACCCAAGTGTTAGGACTGCAGCAATGTGGGATGAAGAACATAGTACAGTTTTGTACCTACCATAAATGTAGATGTTCGAAGATCCACATTGCTGCAGTCCAATTTACCCTCCCTCCTTCCCCTCTGTGTTTAGGGGTGGTTGTGTGAGTGGGGTTGTACTTCTGTAAATTTGTATATATTGTACATATATTTGGTACAGGAGTGTTTGGTGTTTTTTGGTTTTGGCCTTATCTTTTTAGGGTCTTCTGACATCTGGGGCAAGAAAAGACTGAGGATATGACGTCGGTCATGCGCATTTGTACCCTGACGTCCTGACGTCAGACTAATGCACCTTGACCGACGTCAGCCTTATACTTTGGTATTCGGGCCGACTGGGACAGCGGACTACCCAAGTGTTAGGACTGCAGCAATGTGGATCTTCGAACATCTACATTTATGGTAGGTACAAAACTGTACTTTTCTAAGGCCCAGGGTATGAACCACACCCAAACAAGACCCAATCTCAGGCACCTGCTTCCTTGCCGCAGTCTCAAATGCTTAAAATGGCAGAAGACCTTAGCTGATCAGGGGAAGCCAAGCTACCCCTTCCAAAAGAAGTTTGTCCCCAATAGTTTTATCTGAACAGGAGTCCGATGGCTCTGATGCATCTGAATATGAAGACATGTGACCCCACTGCTTATGAGGATTCTGATGCAGAGGAATCGTCAGCCTCTCCACCAGAGGACTTACCCATTGGAAATGTTCCCTTAAAGTATGTAGGGTTCCCCAAAGGAAATGTCAGGACTACCCTCTAAGAGGAGACTCATGGAAATCTTAAGTCTTCCACAGCTCAGACCTCTGGCAATTCCTTATGTCCTGGATATTGTGGATGATGTTTTTATGGAATATAGATAGACTCCTGACACCCTCCCTCCTGCTAACAGGAAACCTGATGGGTACTAGATTTCTTTTCCAAAATTCTTCTGCTGACCCTGAGGTTATTTCTCAAGGGCCTAAAGGAATTAAAGCAACTTCTGTTAAGAATCCCACCCCCTCAGATAGGGATTCCCGAGCATTAGACATAGGTAAAAAAGTATACACTTCTGCTGCTCGGAGCACTAAATTGTTAGTTCCATATGCTAAACTTTCAGTAACATACCACAGAACTCCTCAAACAAAAAATGTCCACTCCTTCCTGCTTGTGCAGAAAATAAAGGATTACAAGAGTTAATGCACTCTGTCAAGTAGCCCAAGTACTCCTTACAATTTGGTTTTGATGCCCTAGAAGCATCTTGCAGGGCAGCAGTCACTGGTTCTGTCCTTAGAAGGCATGCTTGGCTTAAGGAACAGCCCTTGCCCGGACCATGTCAAATTCAAATTATTATATGCACCCTTGCACAAAAATTTGGCACCAAGGCAGAGGAAGTCTTATATGTAAGAAAAAGCTAAATCTATGCAGACAGTTAAGGACTTCCTGCAGGTCCATCCACCCAGGTTCATTAGGCATTGCCCCTCCAAGCAAAGACAACCAGCCAATGAATTCACCAATATTTTAATTAAAATTAAGCTCTGCTCTCCCCTCCAAGCACTGGTCCTTTCCTGCCCCCTCCAGGTCTGCTCAGCCCAGACGGCAGCCCCAGGGAATGCAGAGATCTAAGCAATCCTCTTCAAAACCAGGGAGTGCTAAGCCACCCCCTTATGGTAAGAATTCATAATGACTTTCCACTTCCACCCCCTCCCTCTGCCCACCTGCACTTGCCCCTAGGAGGAAAACTCTCCTTCCACGCAAGCACCTAGGCCACCATTACCAACAGCCGCTGGGTCCTCCAGTGTTCCAAGGGTAAAAAATTTATTTCCACACTACCACCTCCAAAAGGGTTCCCAGATCCTACCCCCCCCCCCCCAACCAGTGGGCAGAGGCCAAAAAGCAAGTTCTTTACCTGCTCTCCATGAGGGCAGTAGAGCACATTCCTGCAGAACAGGCCCAGGTTTCTATTCCAGACTCTTCCTGGTACCCAGAAAAAGGGCACCTGGCAACCCCATCCTCTATCTATCCATTCTAAACACATTTCTGGTGGTGATAAAATTCAAAATGCTCACAGTCTAGCAACTACTACTTGTGCTCTGAGTATGCTTGGTTAGTCACCCTAGACCTAAGAGGCCTGCCTACACATCCTATTAGGGAATCGTGCAGGAAATGTACAAGTTTTGGAGAAGGATCACTGCACTTTCTGTTCTCTGTGCTTCCCTTTGGCTTATCCACTGCTCCCAGAGTTTTCACAAAATATCTGGCTCCTGCCATTGCTTTTTGCAGGCAAATAAATTTTCAAATTTACCCATACTTGATTACCTAATTCAGGCAGACAGAAAAAGCTCAAGCACCTGGCCTTTGTAAAAGGACCTACTGACCTCCCTGGGGTATACTGTCAACTAAAAGAAATCCAAACTAGTATCCACCCAAAAAATTATATTCCTCGGAGCAAGTCTGGACACAGCATCCCAGATGGCTTTCCTTACACCAGAAAAGCAAACCTACCTGACGGCCTATTTCTCTCAACTAGCCACCAGACCCCAGTTATCCGCAAGGAAAATCCTGCAAGCTGTGGAGTTCATGGCTTATTGCATTCTACTTATTCCATATGAGGAAACTACAATGGTACCTAAAAGGCCTTTGGTGTCAACACTCAAGACCTGGAAATTCTTATACCAAGAAACCTAGTTTTGAGGAAAGTTTTCTTCGGTGGGCAGCAACATGCTACCACAACAAGGGACTACTCTTCCCATAACCCCACCCCACCCAGACACTCGCCTCATACTATGCCTGGACAACAGGGCCAGTAGAGCCCACATCAAATACATCTGCACATCAACCAAAAAGAGATGTTGGCTGTCCAGCATGCACTGACAGCTTTCAGACCCCTACTCTCTCCGGGGGCTCTATTGATCAAACGCCACCACGGAGATGTGGAATATCAACAAGCCGGGCAGGACTCGCTTTGTACCCTATGTGCAGGCTCGCCATGACCCTTTGGCACACTGCCTCAGCCATGCGACTACACCTGTTAGCACAATTCCTGCCAAGCTCTCTAAACTCTTTGGCAGACAACTTAAGCGGAAATCTTCTGAAACCACATGAGTGGCAGCTAGACCAAAGAACCTTCAGCCTTGTAACTCAGAAATGGGGCACCCCGAAAGTCTACCTCTTTGCTTCCCACACTATCAGCTCAGCAAGTTTGCACCAGGGAACGTCACTGCAAGGCCTGGAAAGTGGATGCTCTATCCTTCCAGTGGACCAACCTCTCTGTCTGTGCATTTCCCCCCACTACCACTCATTACAAGGGTACTGCTCATAATAAGGGAGGAAAAACAGAGGATAATCCTGATTGCCCCAGACTGGCCATGCCAGGCTGTGCAGCAGTGGGTACCAGTGCTGTCACCTCTGCCACCATGGCATCTCCCTCCGATCCCAACACTCCTGACCCAGAGGGAGGGAGAATTCATGCATCCCTAATTGCAGACCCTCAATCTGGCTCCCTTGCTTATTCCCTGACCACTGCACAAGCTGCCAATTTCGGCAAACAAGTTCTAGATGTTATACATGAGGTCAGACACACTAGCACTAGAAAGTCTTCTGCTGACAAATGGAAAAGATTTTTCACCTAAATCCAGGCTAAGGGAGCTGGGACAAAATGGCCTTCCCTACCTCTCATCCTGGATTACCCTGCTGACCTACTACAAGAGGGCCTTTCCTTCTGTTAAAATTCATGCCTCTGCTGTCTCTGATCATTTCAGCACAGAGCCACATCTCTCGCACCCGGTTATCAAACAGTTCCTAAGAGGGGCTAACTACTTAAGGCCGCCCAGAAGAGCACCTACCCCAGCTTGGGACCTAAACTTTGTGTTGGAAAAGCTCACCCTGCCACCCTTTGAACCAGCAGCTTCAGCAGAGTTTCTCATGGAAGACAGCCTTGCTTCTAGCTATCACTTCAGCTAGAAGAGTATTGGAGCTACAAGTACTTATGGCTGTAGAGCCCCTCATCATTTTCCATTCTGACAGGGTCTCCCTCGGGACTAACTCATCCTTCATGCCAAAAGTGGTGTCCAGTGTGGCTCTCAACCAATCCATGCATTTGCCCACCCTTTTCCCTAACCCACAAAACAAGGGAGAAAGGATGCTGCACACTCTAGATTTGCACAGACAGCTCTGATTCTATCTAGACAGGGCCAAATAATTTAGGAAGACTAATCGGTTAGTTTTGCTGCAGGAGCAGAGGGCAAAGCCATATCCAAACGAACCATTTCCAAATGGATAGCACACTGCATCTGTTTCTGCTACAAGCAACCTGTGGAAACCTTCCCCCAAGGGGGTCAGGTCGCATTCTACCAGAGCAACCTCCACCTCTGCAGCTTTCCTCAGAGGGGTTCCCCAACAGGGACATCCTGGAGGCTGCAACATGGGCATCAGTTCATACCTTCATGCATTACCACCTGCCTATCTTCTAATAACCCAGGGCAGGCTTTGCCACTGCAGTCTTGCAGGGCATCCTAGCCAGCCCCCAGTCTTTCCCAAAGCTGAAGAAAGGGTGGAGGTAGTAATCAACCCAGATCTGGTGACTGCAACAGTGAAACACTAAGAACAGAGTACAGGTGTACACTTGCCATAAATGCAGAAGTTAGTGTATTCACTGTTGCAGTCCTGTGTCTAACCTAGCTTCCTCTTGTGGGCTTTTGACTGGGCAAGAAAAATGATGTAATGGCGTCTGCTGCCATATTTTATACTACTGACAACCTGACGTCGGTCCTAGAGCGATGGCAACCAATGCAGAAATACTAAGCCTCTGGTTTTCGGGCAGACTTGACTGCTACACTGGCAGGTTTAACCCAAATGTGATGACTGAAACAGTGAATACCCTCCTTAACATCTACATTTTATGGTACTTGTACACAACTGTACTTTGTAACACTAGCTGACCATTTTATGTAATGCAGTGAAGGGCTTGCATCGCTAAGTGTAGTGCATGCAGTGCAAGTGCTGCGTGGTGTAGAGTATTTATTGAAGGGTCTTGTGGTGCTCACATTGGCTGGTGCATGTAGCACTGAGGCTGCTGTATCTATTCTTTCAGTTTCAACTTCTAAACACATCTAGCAAGGTTTTCTTTGTTCTTGGACAGTGTGGCGACAAGACTTCAGCTGAAAGTCCAGAGGTGGTTGGAGCCATTCTTTGCAGGCGTTAATATGGGTGCACTGTCCATTTGATAAATGCAGACTTTTTTATTCAGGAAGTGGGGGTAATGCCATGAGTTGCAACAAACTATTGGAAAGAGGTGGGATGTGACGTGTGTGTGACGGGCAGGGTGAAAAGAGGCTTTTAGAATAATCATGGATTTTAGTCATTTGGAGGCTTTTGATGAAAGTGAGAGATTATCCAAATGTCAGCCATTACACATTGTATCAAAAGTGTTGGTGTATAGTGATAGGTCATCTCTGTGTAGTGCATTGATAGTATTTTGTAATATGTTGTGTGTAATGTCATGCTTCTGTTCTTGTAGGTGAATATGATCAAAGATGATGGATCTGTCATTCATTTCAACAATCCCAAAGTCCAAGCTTCCCTCTCTGCAAATACATTTGCAATTACTGGTCATGCAGAGGCTAAACAGATTACAGAAATGCTTCCAGGCATTTTAAACCAGTTGGGCATGGACAGCTTTTCGAGTCTCAGAAAGCTGGCAGAAAGAGGTGGGTATCTGAGCTACTTGACAGTTTTTTTTTTTTTCATCGTTTTTTAATATTAGAACCATGCTGGTTTCATTTTCTATTTCTGATTAATCTAATGTGATCCTTGCATCATTTACCTAATTGGGCTGCTGTCTTAAAACATGCAGGTAGTGGTTTGTCTTGTAAATAAGCCTTGGGCATTAAGAAATGATTGTATTATAATGGGGTTGTTAGGTGGCGGTCTTCTGTTGTGGTCGTGTGGTGTCATTATTGCTCTTGTAACCCTGTGTTTACTGTTGGTCTTTGTGTCAAGTGCATTTCATAGGTGCAGCTTTTCTTTTCTGACTTATTTTGTTTGCTATTGAAAGCAACCTGTGTGTTGTGCTGCAGTCTTTAAGCAAATTTAATGTGTTTTCTGTATTTTTATCATTCTGCCTGCCAGCCATTAGTCTTCTTGTAGTCCTAGATCCCATTCCATCCCTTCCAAGTTCAGGGGTCTGTCATAAATGCTGTCATCAGGATGACCCTACCCCCACCCCCCTCGTGTGTGTGTTCCCCCCCCCCCTCACCAGTTTTGGTCATAGTCAAGGGAGATGTAGAGAAATATTTCTTTCATAGAAGGGATGGTGTATGAATTTTCTGAAGAGGTGGTAGTATTTAAATACTTAATGCTGAGCAGCTTTCTGGTGTTGGTTTGAGGCAAGTTTAATTGGGCAAGTATGTGGTAGGATTCGCCTTTTTAGTGTACAATTGTTCTTGTTCAAAACCCAGTCTTCATGCTCAAGATAGATTAATATCTGATAATCCTCCGTATTCACCCAGTTCTCCAGTGGATGGGTATATTTATTATACTGTCTAAATATACACTACCAACTAATTTTTATTTCAGCAGAACTAAGGTGATGACTCCAGTATGATTAGCTTTTCATCCCCTTTGTTGTAGACAAAGCAGATTAGAAGTGTCAAAGCTTAGTGTCTCTGCAGATGTTCATCATATTGATCACTGCTGCAGTAGCCTTAGATTTATGGGTTGTATCCTTCCAAGGATGTATTGGCCAGCTTCCAAAGCTTTTAGGGCACCTTCACCTCACCCATACTTTCTGGCAGCTCAGGTTTATCTGATTGACCTGGTAGGAGTCTGTTTTTAAGACTGTAGTGCACTTTTAAACAGGATTGCTTTTTTTTTTTTTTTTTTTTCGCTTCAGTTAAAGTTGTTTACTGAAAACCATTTCCCTGTGGAGAAATTGTGTTTTGAGGCTCTATATTAGAACATCGAAGTTTCAAAACTACGAATGTTCTATTTAGCGAAAGCTGAAAATATTGAAGCAACAGAGAACCAAATTTTTTCCTAAGGAAAGAATTCGGTTGTCCGTTTCTGTTGCTTCTGTTTTCAGCGCTGTGGTGGAAAGTTGAGGGTCAGGTTCAGCTAAGTATGCAGTTGAGTGCGTCTTAGGTATATGTGCGATGATGTGAAGGTTAGGGTTGGGGCATAGGTCAGGCAAGTGTCAGATTGTGTGGACTTGAGGGTTAGGGTGTGGTGTGGTGTGGTGTGGTGTGGTGTGGTGTGGTAAAAATTTGCTGTTCTGTATGTTCGATGTTTTCAGCTTTCACTGAATAGGGGTAGATATTAGAACATTCAAAGTTTTGAAACTGCGGTGTTCTACTATATACGTGTTTTGCAACTACACACAGTAAGTGTTTTTTACCGTGTTTTGTGGAGTGTTGTGTTTGTGTGGTTTTTTTTTTTTTTTTTTTTTGCTTGTTTTCCCTGAGAAAGTGGCACCATTTTCAGCTTTACCATGGGACAATCTGTTTGTCCCATGGTCTGTCCTTCCCACCACAAAAAGAAAAGGTTCAGCAAACTGCCTTTGCCATCACAGCAGGCTAGCAGTTTCTCAGCTGCAGGTGAGTGTTTTTGGCCTTAAGTTTGTCTGACCCACTTGTCTTTCACATTGTATGCCTCTAATGTACCACCTACGGCCACTGTAGACTTTGGGTTAACTGCATTCTCTGTGACTGTTGGTGTCCCCTCAGTGGGCAAGAGAGCCACTTTTGTTGGTCCTGGGAGGGGGAGCATGGAAGACTCTGAATGTTGTGCCCATCCCCAGGGAAGCTGCCGCTACCATTGATTCCAATTTTACTGTCAAAAAATGGAAAACTTAGCATGTTTCTGTTTTATTTAACACTTGTTTACCAGGAAAGTCCTACTTGGAATGAAGCCAATTTTCAGCAGAGGCCAGGGAGAAACACTCAAGACACATGTCTTGTAATATGGAAGGAAACCAGAGTACCGGGAGAACCCACATGAACACAGGAAGGACATGCAGACTCCACATAAAAGGCACTCCAGCCGCAAATCTAACCGGAGAACCTCCTGCTGTGAGGTGACAACGCTGCTGCTGCACCACTGTACCCATCCACACATCTACTCTTCCTAAACATTCCTCAGACAGTTGTTGTTTACTGGCTCTTCTGGCTCCAGGTTTAATTCTGGCTATTTATCTTCCTCGTAAAAGAGAAAAGGATGCCTGTTTCTGGAGAGATTAAAGATCCTGAATTTTAACAGGAGGATGGAAGGGGCAAGTGCAGAGTTTTTTCTGATTCTGCTTAGTTTCTGACTCTCCAGGTGGGGTGGTCTTTGAGACGTTTTTATAATGTGCTGGTGCTTTCAGTAGAAGAACACTGAAGGTTCTCAGTCCCTCAAAATACCATTAGTTCTTACAGAAGGAATTTCTAGAACCTGTTCCCATTCCCCCAGTTCTGTCAGCTTTCGAGGATGTCTGTTGCCACCTCCAGTTTTCCTGATGGTGTGCCAGTTGCCCTTAAGTCAAGATAGGATGTATAAACTTTCTCTGTTTAGAGTTTCATACACCCTACCAAAATATGTACAAGCAGCTGTAGCTAATTCTGCTGCTGTACAAATTCCAATCCTAACTTTCCCTATACTTAAAAAATCTTACCTTCCTTATCAGAGGAAGTATAGGATTCTGCAGCTCTGAAATTTCTTCACATGTCCTGATCTGAGAGAACACACAGCCACAGATCAGTTTTACAGAGCCTCAACCAGCAGTCTAGTTTACCTCAAGTACAGCTGTTTTTTCCCTCCAGCAATGAGATTGTGTGACAGGTTATCCTAATGAAAGGTCCAGAAGTTATTGTTCCAAAAGTCCTTGCAACGTGAGCCATTTGTCATCGTGGTCACCCAGGAACTGTCTATGAAAAGAAGTGTGGGAGAACTAGTTTTTTAGCCTTTTGCGTGTCAAAACCTTGAGAGCACGTTTATCTTTAGTATGTTATAGTACTAAGCCACATCAACAGAAGTAACCACTTCAGCTTAACCAGATCCTTAGTCGACAGTAGCCACTGATATCTTTGAGTGGAATGGTCAACATTATTTAATGCTAGTAGACTCCAGTTGGTTCGAGATTTTACTTGCTTCCTTACCTAGCATCCAGTACAGCCATTACTAAGATGAAGCATTATTTTGCTGTGCATGGAAGTCTGCACAAGGTTATTTGACCGTGGTACTCTGTTTACAAGCCAACAAGTCAAAAGATTTGCTGAAGAATGGGACTTTTCTCATATCACAAGTAGTCCAGTGTACCTGCAATCAAATGGTTTGGCAGAACGTGCAGCACAAACTGCAGAGCAGTTACTAGAGCAGTCTAAACAAGGTAATAGTGACGTTTTCCTGTATCTGAAATGTTCCTTGGGATTAAAATCTTGGTTCATCTGCTCAGAGACTTCTGTCGAGTTGAACCAGAACTACTGGGTTTGGCGCTTCAGCAGTCTGGTAAGAAGTCCTACTACAATAAGATTAGCAAACCGCTCAATCCATTACGAGAGGGAGAAGTGGTAAGGATGCATACATCCAAAGGTTATGATCTGGTTAGTGTCATGAAGAATATTGGTCGAGCAGAGACTGTATATTTTAGATTCAGAAGGCCCAATTTTAGGCAGAAAGCATTTGAAACCAGTGTCAGTCTACCACAGTACAAAGCCCGTTAGAGACACTGTATCTAACAGTTGTAGAGTGTTCAGTTCCAGAGAAAGTTCCGGAGGACATTCCTATTTCTTTGAATAATCCAGAAGTTTTTAAGAGTTGTGCACCGCAAACTGTCCCTGTTGCTAAATTTGGTCCCAACTGTTACTAGATATGGTCAAGACTTTAAACCAGCAGCAAATACAAAGCAACTTGGACATGAACTTTGTACGTTTCTAATGTATGTAGTAATGCATGCCTAACTCTAGCATTGTTTAGCATTAAAGGCCATTCTTAAGAGGGAGGATGTAGATCAGTGTGTGTATATACCTTTACGTGTGTATATACCTTTACGAAGCTATCAAAGGGTTTGCACAAATGTGTGTGTGTGTATTTAAACCAGGGGGGATGTTAGCATCAGTAAGTAGTTACCACTATATTTCCTTACAAGCCAAAACATTTTTAATGTCACCCCCCCTAGGGTCAGGGATAATGTTTTCCAAAAGTGAATTTATGTTCATTTCCATGTTTTTCCACATGCTTAAATAAAGCATTTTTGTTGTCCTTAGTCCTGATACTATATAGGTGGGCATATATCCTCTTCTTGAAACACCGCTGTGTCTTGTCTATATAGTATCCTGGACATACCGTGCATTTAGCCAGATATATAAAACATCTGGTTGCACAATTTCCTTTAACAAATCAAATCTTAGTTCTATTGTTATCCAAAATTAAACCTTCACTTTTGATAGTGTGGCATTGGTTGCATTGTCCACATTTTGTGGTATGCTTAGTCCTATTCTCTGGTCCCCTATTCCTATCACCTTGCTCTAAATATCCTTTGTTTTTCCCCATTTTATATACAAAAGATGGTTTCAAACCTAATACCTCTTTGATTTCATCATCCACCAAAAAAATATTCCACATACTGGAAATCTCTAACATTATTGGTGTATGGTCCATACTCTATTACACACTCTCTCTTAAAACCTTTGGAAATGGTTTCTTTCTTAATGTTGGAATTCACCCCTTGCCCCTAAAACATATTTCCTCACATCATCCATCATCTCTACCTGATAATTTCTATCTAAAAATAAACTAGTAATAAATTTTAGTTCATCAATAACATCCTCATAATCCGATAATAGCTCTCGCACATTGCCCCTTGAAAATGTTGTATTTCATTTTTCTCGGATGATTACTGGAATATTCTAAAGAATTGGTATAAGTATTTTGTTTGTAAATTTTCGATTTAAACTCATTAGACCCTTCAAATACATAGGTATCCAAATATGGAACCCCAGTAGTAGAACTTGCAACTGTAAACTTCAGATACTCACTACTGGTGTTAATGTATTCCAAAAACTGGTTGAGGGGTTCTCCATCCCCTTCCCACAGAATGTAAATATCCAGAAATCTGGAGTAATAACTCATGTCTTGTAAAATTCACTGTTGAAAATAGTTGAGTTTTCCCAATCGAGTATAACCCAAGTTGGCATATATGGGGGCACATAATGTGGACAATGCAACCAATGCCAGACTATCAATGAAAGTGAAGGTTTAATTTTGGATAACATTAATAGAACTAAGATTCGATTTGTTAAAGGAAATTGTGCAACCAGATATGTTACATATTCGGCTAAATGCACGGTATGTCCAGGATACTATATAGGTAAGACGGAGCGGTGTTTCAAGAAGAGGATATATGCCCACCTATATAGTATCAGGACTAAGGACAACAAAAATGCTTTAAGCATGTGGAAAAACATGGAAATTAACACAAATTCACTTAATTAAATATGTATAATTATTTTTTGCATTTTATGAGTTTGTATTTAAGTATACCAGGCATATTATGTCTATATATGTGTGAAGTCTGTACATGTGTGAAATTGTCACATTTTACATCTACCTCATATGGTACCATGTATCTTTAAGAATAGTGGACTGTTATCAAATAGGTTGGCGCCTTTTTATGCATTTAAACAGTATGTACGAATGATTGGTTGTTCTGAAGAAGCTCACAATGCGAGTGAAAGCGCTTAACATTTCATGTAAATAAAATCTATTGGTTTTAACAAGTCTCAGCAGTTGAGCTGTTTCTAGTGCTGTCGTTTAGAGGAACTGTTCTGTTTTATCGTGGTGGTGTGGTTATGTTTCAGGAATGTTACGGAGATTTCTGCTCATCATTGGGAGAAGTTCCCATGTGGAGTATCTGGATAAATGCACCCGATAGCCTTAAAATTATGCAAAGATTGAGTTTACCCATCTGTTTGAGTTGGTGGTAGCTCAGGTGAATGAGAGATCCCACAGCACCTACCAAAGAGTTAAGGGGGAGTTCCAAAATGCCCTGGACAAATTTCACCTAGTGAATTTCATCCCTCTACATAAAGGTGCATCTTCAGTTTAGCTTTCACACTTTCGACCTATTGCCTTACTCTCCCCATTAGCGAAGATAATGGAAAAATGCATTCACAAACAACTACTTCCACCTACTACAAAATAACCTACTAGCAAACTGCCAACATGGCGTCAGACCATTCCATAGCACAATGACTGCCCTACTATCCTTCACCGGCTGTATAAATAAAAATCGCAACAACTTTTTTTCCTCTGTACTGTTTATTGACCTGTCCAAAGCCTTTGATATGGTTAACCATAACTAACTTCTAGACAAACTAAAGGCCCATTCTCTCTATCCGCAAGCATTACAATGGTTTAGGTCTTATCTGGAAAATAGACAGCAAGCAGTACTTTGGGATAACAGTCTTCGTTACTTGCAGTAAATATTGGAATACCCCAAGGCTCTATATTAGGTCCCCTTCTTTTTTCCTCATTTATTAATGATCTACACATGAACATACTTCAAGCCACCTGCCTTCAGTATGCAGATGACTCCACCTTAATCTGTACAGCTAAGAATATAGCGCCTCTCCAGTTCCTCACCCAAACTGTTTCATAATGTTGAAAACTGGTTTATGCAACATTGCCTCCTCCTAAATCCTAAACTACTGCTTTTTACTCCAACTCATAAATCACCTAATCCATTCTTCTCTGTAACCTCTAACAGTGCTACCAACATAACCCCAGATAATACAGCCCGCCTGCTAGGTATAACAATTGATCATCTCAACTATGATGACCACATCAACTCCACCATAAAGTCTGTTAATAAAAAAACTTGGTACCCTCTATAGAATTAAACCCTTCCTTACTCCTGCCAGGAAAACTATTGCCCAGACCCACCTCATTTCTACCCTTTTCTATGCCTCTGCTATATATACTAACCTATCTAAAAACAACCTCTCCAAACTTTCAACCTGTTATAATAGCATAGCTAGATGTCCTTCAAGGATGCATCTGCAGTCCTAACATATGGGTTGTCCTGCCTCAGGCAGTCCTTCGGTCGGCCGTATTCCAAAGTCTGGGTCTGGCCTCGGCTGATGTCGCACTTTCCCCGACGTCAGAGCGCCTGGGGTATAAAAGCATCAGCCGACGCCATTTTCCCCAGTCTTTCTTGCCGTGTGGTGCCCGAAGCAGAAGCAGTTCGCAAGTGCCGGTCGGCCAGCTCCTGTGATTTCAGCTACCGAAGACTTAGAAAAAGCCAAGTACCCCGTTGGGGACTCTTTCTTGCCTCAGCCGATGTCAGATAAAGTAAATAATTGTTTAACTTGTGGGAAACAAATACCTCATAAGGATTTCCACTCTTACTGCCTCCCTTGCTTAGGCCCAGACCACGACGTCTCGGCCTGCTCAGCCTGTGCTTCCTTCAACCGACGAACTCTTAGACGTCGGTCGGAGTTTGCAGAGGAATTCTTTGGGGCTAATTTTGCGTACAAGATGCCGTCTGAGACTCAGACTTCGCATGTGGTTAAACGGAAGGACAAGGACCGACACTCGCGGCCCGCGGTTTCTGCTGAAACCACGGTCAGGCCTACCGCGAATGTGTCTGTTTCGGCTGAAACAGAGTCCTCGGTGCTTCCTATTACCGAATCCACTCAACCGACTATCTCGGCCCCGGCCGAGTCGGTTATTGAATTACCTACTGAAGCCGGTGTCCAGGAAATGTCCGACACCATTCCTTTAGACAAGTCTACTCCTGCACGTGGTGCAGCCAGAACCCCTGCATCCATGTCAATTAAGGCCTTCTCTAGGGCTAAAGCTGCTAAACTTGCTAAAGCTTTGCTTCCCAAGATGGCCTCTCAGAGGCCTTCTACTGGCTCTCAGATTCTCAGCCTGGCAGAGGATCTTATCTCTTTAATTAGAGGTTCTCAACCTCACCCGGACAGGGGCTCTCAACCACCACCAGACAAAAGGCCCAGGGTTGAGCCCTCTGACCTCCACTCTTCAGATGAGTCTACGGATGGATCTGTATTGTCAGACCACCAGAAGGAGGCTTATTCGGCCTACGAGGATTCTGATGCTGAAGAATCTATTCCTTCGGCCTCCCCTCCAGAAGAGTTTTCATTTGGTGAGACACTGCACTCAGAACATTTTCAATGGCAGGGCCAGGAATTTTCTGATTCTAGAAAGAGATTAAGGACCTTTTTACATTGGCCTCAGCATAGGCCTTTAGCTATACCTCCTGTTTTGAATGTTATTGATGATGTGTACTCTGATGCTAGTACAGCCCCTGATTCTCTCCCTCCGGCCCCTGCCAAAGCTGATAGGTACTACAGGGTCCCGGATTCTCATCTACACCTATACAAGGCCCACACTGCAGACCCAGAAACTATTTCCCAGGGCCCAAAAGGGGTTGCGGCTGCCACTGCTAAAAATCCTCTACCTTCTGAAAGGGAGTCTAGAGCTGTAGAGAGATGGAGTCTAGAGCTGTAGAGAGATGGAGTCTAGAGCTGTAGAGAGATGGAGTCTAGAGCTGTAGAGAGATGGAGTCTAGAGCTGTAGAGAGATGGAGTCTAGAGCTGTAGAGAGATGGAGTCTAGAGCTGTAGAGAGATGGAGTCTAGAGCTGTAGAGAGATGGAGTCTAGAGCTGTAGAGAGATGGAGTCTAGAGCTGTGGAGATGGAGTCTAGAGCTGTAGAGAGATGGAGTCTAGAGCTGTAGAGAGATGGCGTCTAGAGCTGTAGAGAGATGGCGTCTAGAGCTGTAGAGAGATGGAGTCTAGAGCGAGCTGTAGAGAGATGGAGTCTAGAGCGAGCTGTAGAGAGATGGAGTCTAGAGCGAGCTGTAGAGAGATGGAGTCTAGAGCGAGCTGTAGAGAGATGGAGTCTAGAGCGAGCTGTAGAGAGATGGAGTCTAGAGCGAGCTGTAGAGAGATGGGGAAAGAAAGTATATACTTCTGCAACTCTTTCTATGAGGGCATTAAATTGTCAATTTCATATGATTCGGTACCAAGAGTATTTGTTAGATGAATTGCATAAGAAGCTTTCCTCTTCTGAACCCCTTGACTGTAAATCTCTTCAGGATCTGGTACATAACTCCCAGCCGGTTAGCAACCATTTTTTGCAGTGTGGTTATGATGCACTGGAAGCTTCATGTAGGTCAGCTATGACAGGGGCAGTTATACGTAGGCATGCCTGGTTGAAGGAACAATCTCTACCAGACCATGTTAAAGCTAAGCTCCTGGATGCTCCAATGGAAAAACAAAAATTATTTGGCTCCACGGCTCAGGAGGTCTTTAAGTTTGAAGAAAAGGCAAAATCAGTGCAAACAGTCAAGGACTTTCTGCAAGTACAACCACCGAGATTCAGCAGAAATTGGCCTACTAAGAATTGGTCCTTTCCGGACTCAGACAGATCCCAGAGAGGCAGGAAGAGGCGTGCCAGAGGTAGAGGGCAAGCTAGAGGCTCCTACAGAGGCAGTCAGTGGCAGCCTCCCAACCAGAGAGGTAGTGCAGCAACAACAACAACTGCTACACCAGGACAGACTCAATGACTTTATTTTGACTCCGCCGACCAGGGCTCAATTAGAAGCACCATTGGGCGGAAAGCTTTCTTTATTCTCAAAAAATTGGCATTACATTACAAGGGACACATGGACACTGCAAATAATAGACAAAGGATACAGGTTCCATTTCCACACATTGCCAAAAAGAAAAGGAATGCCAGACCTGCCACCAAATCAGAGGGCAGAGGCTTTGAAGCAAATCACCAAATTACTACAAATGAAAGCCATAGAAAAGGTACCTCTTTCAGAACAAGGCCAAGGATTTTATTCCAGATTATTCCTTGTTCCAAGAAAAGAAAATCAATGGAGGCCTATTCTCGACCTGTCCGCACTGAATACTTACCTCATTGTGCCAAAATTCAAGATGCTTACCATACAGCAGCTTCTTCCCATGCTGGGCAAGGAGTCTTGGCTGGTTACTCTAGATCTCAAGGAGGCATACCTGCATGTCCCTATTCGACAAAGTTGCAGAAGACACCTCGGATTTCTTGCAGGATCAGAGCATTATCAATTCTCAGCATTGCCCTTTGGCTTATCTACTGCGCCCAGAGTATTCACGAAATGCCTGGCATCAGTAATTGCACACTGCAGACTTCAGGGGATTCAAATCTACCCATATCTGGACGACTGCCTTATACAAGCGGACAACAAGGAAAATCTGTTAAAGGACTTGGACTATGCCATCCACCTATTACAGGCCTTGGGATACACAGTCAACATCCAAAAATCAAGACTTGTTCCATCCCAAAGAATAACCTTTTTGGGTGCAGATCTAGACACAACCACCCAAATGGCCTTTCTCGCAGAAGAAAAACAAAAACAACTTCCGGACTACTTCAAGAATCTGACAAGACAAACTCAGCTGACTGCAAGGAAAATCCTGCAGGCCCGGGGTTACACTGCATCCTGCATAATTCTGATTCCACAAGCCAGGCTGCATATGAGAAAATTGCAATGGTACCCAAGGAGTGTATGGACTCGGTACAGTCACAGCTTAGAAACTTTGATCCCACTCATTCCTTGCCTTCAAAAGGAATTCCTGTGGTGGGCTCAAGCCTGCCAGTCCAACAGAGGATTGCCTTTCAACAAACCAAAAGCAAACCAAACCATCACCATGGACACTTCAGACTGAGGTTGGGGAGCACACATGGAGGACAAATGTATCCAAGGGCTATGGTCTCAAAGACAGCTGCGCATGCACATAAACCAAAAGGAAATGCTGGCAGTGATGCACGCAATCGAGAGGCCTTCAAACCTTTCCTTCATCAAGGCCACCTGCTAATAAGGACAGACAACACCACAGTTATGTGGTACATAAACAAGCAAGGAGGCACGCATTCCTACCCTCTATGCAGACTGGTCATGAATCTATGGGAACTTTGCTTGAAACTCAATATACAACTACAGTCCCAGTTCGTGCCAGGGAAAGACAATACACTGGCAGACAGCTTAAGCAGAACTACCATGGATGCACACGAATGGATGCTGCACCCAGACATCATCTTACTCATAACACAATCATGGGGAAGGCCGGAGATAGATCTGTTAGCCTCACCCCACAATCAACTGAAGACATTCTGCTCAAGGACATACCACCCACAAGCATGGAAGGTGGACTCTCTCTCTTTCAGCTGGAAAGCTCAAAGTCTATCCTTTCCCACCACTCCCATTAATGTCCAAGGTTTTACTGAAGATCAGGGCAGAACAGCCAAGAGTGATTCTGATAGCTCCAGACTGGCCAAGGCAGCACTGGTACCCACTGTTGAAGAGCATGTCAGACGAAACCGTGGCCTCTCCCCCTATGGCCACTTCTTCTGATGCAGAACAATTTCGAGATCCTGCATCCCAACCTGAAAACCTTGCAGCTAACTGCCTGGAGAATACCATGACTCCTCCTCAGAATAGCTTATCCCAGAGAGAGTAAAGGACATTATTATGGAAGCTCGCCGGCCTTCCACAAGGAAGGCATACTCGGAAAAATGGAGAAGATTTCTCATTTGGAACTCAACAAAAGGCCTAGATGTGACAGTGATGAGCATGGCACATGTACTGGAATACTTAGCAGAATTGTTCCACAATGGCCTGTCTTATTCTTCCATTAAGATACATGCCTCAGCAATTTCAGCAGAATACAATGTAAATCCACCTGTCTTCTCGCATCCTCTCAAGACCATTTCTGAGAGGAATCAAAAACCTCAATCCTCCAAGGAAACCGCCTTTACCTACTTGGGACCTTAACTTTGTGCTGGAGAAACTAACACTTCCTCCCTTTGAACCAGCAGCATCGGCGGATCTACAGTTTCTGTCTTGGAAAACTGCATTCCTTCTGGCCATAACTTCAGCAAGAAGAGTATCTGAGTTACAAGCTTTGGCAGTGCAGCCATTTCTTATTTTTAATCAAGACAGAGTTTCATTGAGGACCAATCCTACTTTTATGCCAAAGGTGGTATCTTAGGGTATCCTTGAACCAAGCAATTCACTTGCCTACATTCTTCCCAAATCCACAAAATAAAGGGGAGAAACTTCTACACACTCTGGATATACACAATTACGCTACTATTTGGACAGAACTAAAAGTTACAGAAAGACTGACCAACTGTTTGTAGCATATGCTGCTGGGGTACAAGGAAAAGCAATTTCCAAACAGACAGTTTCAAAATGGATAGGAAATTGCATTAGTTTTTGTTACTCCTTTCATGGAAAGACTGTTCCTGCAAACATTAGGCCTCATTCCATGAGAGCCACAGCCACCACTACAGCCTTCATAAGAGGGGTGCCTACCAAGGACATTTTAGAAGCTGCTACATGGAGCTCCGTGCGTACATTTGCCAAGCATTACAATTTACCTTTATACTCCAGATCCAGAGCAGGTTTTGCTACAGCAGTCCTGCAGGATATCTTAACTACACCATACTTTTCTTAGTACCTCCACCCCCAGATTGGCTATGGTATTCTACCCATATGTTATGACTGCAGATACATCCTTGAAGGACATAGTACAGTTTTGTACCTACCATAAATGTAGATGTCCGATAGATATGCATCTGCAGTCAGGTTTACCCTCCCTCCTTCCCCTTTGTGGTATTCCTAGGGTGCTTACCCTCCATTAGCTAGCTGGGGGAATCTGTTATGGTGTATTTGTATGTATATGTGTGTGTATATATTTTTGCAATATGTTTGGAATTTTTTAGCATTTATCCAAATTTAGCCTTCATAGAGGGCACCTGGCATCTGGGGCAAGAAAAACTGAGGAAAATGGCGTCTACTGATGCTTTTATACCCCAGGCGCTCTGACGTCGGGGAAGGTGCGACATCAGCAGAGGCCAGACCCAGACTTTGGAATCCGGCCGACCGAAGGGCTGCCTGAGGCAGGACAACCCATATGTTATGACTGCAGATGCATACCGATCGGACATCTACATTTATGGTAGGTACAAAACTGTACTATTCATCACATGCCCCCCCCCCCCCCCTTTAAAACCCGCCACTGCCTCAACCTCAAACAACTTGGATGGCTAGAACTGCAGAACCATATACTCTGTCAACAATTACTTAAAAGATCCTATACCACCCCAACAACACCCTATCCTCACGAATCTGATTACACCATATGAAAATCTAGCTATTAGCTCCAAATTTCCTTGATTAAATCTAACAACAAAGCTGGTCACTCACTTTTCTCGAACACAGCAGGTAAAAACTGGAATCGGCTTTCTTCTAAATTATCAACCCTTGCTTCTACTTCTCTATTTAAAAAAACATCTTAAGAACATCTTAAAACTCATTGGCTTTGTCCATGTGCTAACCCAGACTGATATCTTTTTCCCCCTTTCTACTCTTACCCCTTTCCCTACTCCTCTAACCTATGCCTCCAAATCTAGTTACTATTTTTTTCTTCATAGTAAGAGGATAAAATATAAGGGCTTTTCTCAAGTTTTGCTCATGCCTACTCTTGTTTAGTATAATTTTTTTTATAGTTTTATAATTGTATTATAATTTTTCTTTTGACCAGTGCTGCCTCTAATGTGATTTTACATGTCTTTATATAAACTTTGTCACTGTTCATGCTTGGAGCTTTTCTCCCCAGGCCTCTACTGAAAATGGACATATATCCAGTTAGACTAGCCCGGTCAACAAATGTAAAAAATGGTAAAAGTACCACCTCTTAACTTCCTGTGGAGGCCACTAGCCTATTGAGATTAAAGCGATCAAAGCAGGATAAGTAAGTTTCCCTAGTCCTATATGTGAGGTAAGGCTGATACAGTAGGCCACGTTTCCCTTTTTTGACAACCTCAAAGTCTATCGTAAGGTTCACATCATCATCCATTAGTACTCATAGGTTCATATGTAGGTACCTAGGCTATTGGCCCTGGGGCCTATACATGCCCAGCCAAAACGGTACCCTGGCTTTTGCCACCCAAGAAAATAGTTTTCCTGTGCCACTGTTGAGCATAGCCATCATCTGAGCAGAGTTGCCTTAATTTCTGTTTTGTTATTTTCTGGGAAATGTAGGGCTGTAGTGATGCTGTGGTTTTGTCCAAAACCATGTTGAGATGGGAAACCAAGATTCTGTTGTGTAGTTGTGCATGAACGCACTTTTTTTTTTTACATTCTTGGATATAGACTATGGTCATCAGTAGTGAGTCCACCTTTAAAGGTAGTGTAGTGCCTCTTTCCGAATGACTGAGACAAATTCTTGGATGACGCTATATACAGGGTTAGCGACCCACACCCCAGGAGCATGCACTACAGTTTAAAAAAAAAATGTAAAAATTCCTGCAGGAGTTTGGGCAAGTTTAGTTAAGTGAAACTTTAAGGATGTTTGAAGAAAGCAGCTGTAAATATAGCAGCCTGGAGGAGAATATTGTCTGCAACCCATTTAACTCCATAACCTATTTGAGTAAAACGGGATATCCCTGCACTGTATATACCCACCAGACTGCAACAGAGATGGTGAACTAGGACAGTGCCATGGTGCTGTATTGCAACACTGTTTTAGCCAATTGTACAACAAGAGAAAGCAGGAATAACAAAATTCTTCCAGCCGTGTAAGCACAGTAGTAACAGACTGCTGTATATTTCTTTTGTTCTCTACACTGCTTTTGCATGTCTTGGCTTATTTTTACTCTGGGATTATTGATGAAACATAAATTTGAGTGTGAGTTATCCTTTAATTTTAGATGTCAGCATGCCTGCCTTTAAAGCAGATGGAGAATAATGCCCATTTATTAACAGAGTAGGCCCACTGGGCACAGTCCCTTTTGGGGGGTAACCTGGGAGCAATGCGTTTTTTTTTCCTCCAAGTGACTTTGCTTAAGGTCACAGTAGAGAAATGAAGGCTGGGGAATCTGATCCTGCACCACAAATAGTATAGCTTGCAACCCTAACCTTCATGCCAGCTGCCAGACTAAATAGATCCCAGAGGAGTACAGCTGGAAGCATTTCATAGTTGACAAGTTTGTAGACTCTGCCAGCTACCAAAGATGAGAATCGAACAGTGTACCTTGTGTCAGGAAGGTAACCACATTAACAACTATGCCAACCCCCAACTGGAATTTAGGGTTATTTATGAGAGCACTGTTTACAATGTGTTCCATTTTTTAGTAGGATTATGAAATAGTTTGCAAAATGTAGTACTTTGTTCCATATATTCAGTCTGCTTTGCCTTAAGTCAGGTCTAATCTGAGGGCAAAGTACAGCTGTGCCTTGTCTTCCCTCATCCCACCCCACATATGCAGTTTTTATCCATGTAGCTTTTGAAGTCCCCTTGTAAGATTTACACCTTTTAAGCAGGGCTAAAAATAAAAAACTTAACATGCCTGTCGTTTGTCGTACATCTTTGCAGTACGATGTACTGAATGCTTATTTAAGGAATCTAATGAATGGTGTCCCATTTAAGGTTTCAGTTGCATTTTCCAGAGACATTCACTGTTGTCTGTTAGTTTACAGTCTGGTACAAACAGTTCTAGGTTGAGATGTTTTGACTTGAGAAGAGTGAAACTGATCATGCTAACTTGGATGCCACTCTAAACCAGTAACAGGAAATTAGTGTCGTAGTAAAAAAAAAAAAATGCTTAATTTAGCCTCATCCATGGTTACTTTTGTCCTTCATTTTCTGGCTTGCATGTTTTACCTGTGTTTGGGGTACATTGGGTTATAATCACCCCTGTGTGTAGTATACTTGGGCTTCCTAAACAGCTGCCAAGACAGGGATGCATCCTTGCCATCACTACTAGGAAAAAGGTGAATTTTCTGCTGTTATTTCCTTACCTTTTCTATCTGGCTCTGAGCTAGTAAATTTTTACTCTAACCACATGCCTATTTTTCCTATAAGCCTAAATGTCCAGTTTCACTCCACCCCATTTAAGGGTAGAGCCTTAATTGCTCCAGATCAGGTAAGGACTTGTAAGTTAGCCCTTGTATGTCATTAACTTAGGTGCTCCGGTGTTATTTTCTGTGTACTGTAGTAAGTTAGTCCTAGTATGCCATCATCCTAGGTGCTCCTGTGGGATTTTCTGTGTAGTGTACCCCTTTCACTCTTCCAGTCTGTTGCGATTACCACAGTAGCAGGATTGGTAGCGCCTGTGACAATAGGAGGTACTGCCAGCACAGCTAGCTGGTATTTTGCAAATCTATGGCATTTGTGAATCTCAAACTGATTTATACAAGATGCTTGTGGTACAAATGTATTAGAACTCTATGCCATGTGTTTATCAAACCGATTTGTATAGAGGTTTGTGTTAAAAAGATGTTTGTAAAGTGGTTGTTTGAAATTTATCCACAGTGTGCCCTACTGCAGAGAACAGAAATGTACATGCACTGTTGTAACAGTTTAAACGTATACATTTTAACAGAGGAAACTGGAAAGTTAACCTCAGTGTAGCAAACTTTTAAAATATATCTGAAATTAAATCACTTCAGTGGGTAGGCCATAAAGATGCTATCTCATAGGTTTCAGTGCAGCCAAAGACTGTCTATACTAGGAAGCGTTCTGTATGGTCTTTGGGGTGAACTAATTACTACTCTGGAAGCATAGAGGAATGAAACTGACTTCCAGCACCTGCCACAGATCTGAGCAATAGCCCTTTTGTTGTAATTCTGTAAGCTATCCCAGAAATATTTTGGATATTGTTTTGAGAAGTCTTAGTGAGAGCATTCTGTAGTCTGTCTTGGGCCTGACAACAATTGGTGACCATTCACCAAATCTGCCTTGCTGTATTAAGTAAATAGGGAATAGTATAATTCTTAGATTCAGTCAGGAATATAGTAAAGCTTAGTTTAGATATTTTTTTTTTGAGCCTGTCCTTAAATGCTTTAAATATTTCTTGTGATTTGAACTCACTGAATGTATGAGTATTTTCTTGTTTTATTAAATATATTTAAACCTTTCATTGTGGCTGATCTTTGTAGAGAAATAAGTTGCCTATTTATTTTGTGACACTGTGGGCCACACTTGTTGACATTGCTCTTAGTCAAACTACCATTTGTATTAGTAGTAATTTCACTCAGTGTATTGAGTACCCTTGAGTATTAAGGTAGCTGACAGGAGTGTCTGGTAGTCGTAACTACGTTCTAGTCTAAGCAGAAGGGGGCATAGCTAGTAAACTTGTGCTAGCCTTTCCCAGGTTGTGTGTGTGACCTACTTGGGCAGAAATGCTTATTGGTTGGACCGAGAGGGTGCTGGAGGTCTTGTCTTGGAAACTCTGCTGAGATCTTTCTAGCTCTGTCAGTGGGGTGTTTTGTTGGGGATCTGGCGAAAGAGGGGGAAAACTGCCCCGGACTGACTGACTGACTGCTCTTAAGGGAAATTGTGCTTGATGCACAGAGCTGCTTCTGGAGATGCTGTGTGTACCTGTCGTCCTCCCAGTGAATGTCCCCCACTGGTGCCAGTGGGAAGGGTTGAGGCTCCTTGATTACTGGCCCAGTGCCTGGCCTATGATTATTTTTTGTTTTATGTAGCACTTGTGTAGTTGTAGACTTTTTGCACTCCATATGGCTAACTGAAATTCCCAGTTTGACCAGCCCTAGACCTGAGACCTGCCTGCACATCCCGATCAGGGAATCTTGTAGGAAATGTCTGCGTTTTCAGGGCAGGATCTGTGCACTTTCAGTTCTCTGCGCTTCCCTTTGGCTTATCCACTGCTCCCAGAGTTTTCACAAAATGCCTGGCTCCTGACCTTGCTTTTTGCAGACAAATATTCAGATTTATCCCTACTTAGACGATTGCCTGATTTCAGGCAGACAGTCGGGAAAACCTGTTACTGCACTGGACCCTTGTAAAGGACCTACTGACCTCCCTGCGGTATACTGTCAACAGAAAGAAATCAAAACTAGTACCCACACAAAAATTATATTCCTGGGAGCAAGCCTGGACACTGCATTTCCAGATGGCATTGCTTACTCCAGAAAAACAAGCCTACCTGACAGGCTACTTCTCTCAGCTAGCCACCAGAACCCAGTTATCCGCAAGGAAAATCCTGCAAGCTCTAGGGTTCATGGCCTATATTCTACTCATTCCATATGCCAGACTGCATATGAGGAAACTACAATGGTACCTAAAAAGCCTTTGGTGTCAACACACTCAAGACCTGGAAACCATTATACCAATGATAGCTTGTGTAAGGAAAGACTTTCTTGTGGGCAGCAGCATGCAACCACAACAACTTCGCTTCTCACAACCCAATGCCGCCCAAACCTTCACCACAGATGCATCAGACTATATGCCTGGGGTGCACACCTGGATGGCAGGTGCATTCAGGGGCATTGGAGCCCAAATCAAATACATCTACACAAATCAAAATATGCTAGCGGTTCAGCATGCCCTGACAACTTTCAGATCCCCTACTCCCTGGGGCCTCTACTGATCAAAACATAACACCACAGTGATGTGGTGTATCAACAAGCGGGGAGGAATGCACTCTTATCCTCACTGAAGGCTCGCCGTGACCCTTTGACACACTGCCTCAGCCCTGCAACTACACCTGCTAGCACAATTCCTGCCAGGCTCCCTAAACTCTCTGGCAGACAACTTGAGTAGAAACCTGCTAGACCAAGAAACCTTCACCCTTGTAACCCAGGAATGGGACACCCTGAAGGTGGATCTCTCTGCCTCCCACTCCAATCACCAGCTCAGCAAATTCTGTACCAGGGAACCTCACAGCAAGGCCTGGAAAGTGGATGCTCTGTCCTTCCAGTCGGTAAACCTCTGTCTATGCATTTTCCCCTCTACCACTCATTTCAAGGGGTACTGCTCAAAATAAGGGAGGAAAAACAGAGGACAGTTCTGTTTGCCCCAGAATGGCCATGGCAGCACTTGTACCCACTGCTGCGCAGCCTGTCACCATGGCACCTACCTTAGGTCACAACCCAGAAAAATGGAGTATTCGTGCATCCCCAATTGCAGACCCTCAACCTGGCTTATTCCCTGACGTCTCCTCAAGCTGCTAGCCTAAGCAAACCAGTCCTGGATGTTTTATATGTGAGACCAGATGCCCCCGCGCTAGAAAATCCTATGCTGACAAGTGGAAAGTTTTGCACCTGGATCCAGGCTAAGGGAGCCGAAGCAGCACAGCCCTCCCTACATCTCATCCTGGATTACCTAGCAGACCTACTACACAGGTGGTCTATCCTTCTCTTCTATTATGCCTCTGCCATATCTGCTCATTACAGCACAGAGCCACCGCTCTTCTAACACCTTCTCAAACGGTTCCTAAGAGGGGTTAACAACTTGCCACCCGGAAGAGCTCCTACCCCAGCTTGGGACCTTAACTTTGTGCTGGAAAAGCTCACCCTACCCTCTTTTTGAACCTGCAGCTTCAGCAGAATTAAAATTCCTCTTGGAAAACGGCCTTGCTTCTGGCCATCACTTCAGCTAGAAGAATTTCAGAGCTACAAGCACTCATGGCTGTAGAGCCCATCATTTTCCATGCTGATGGGGTCTCCCTTAGGGCTAACCCATCCTTCATGCCTAAAGTGTCCAGTGTGGCTTTCAACCGATCCATTCATTTGCCCACTTTTTTCCCTAAAGGGGAAAGGATTCTGCACACTAGATGTGCACAGACGGTCCAGATTATATCTGGATAGGACTAAATCTTTTGGCAAAACTGGCCAGTTGCTTCGCAGCAGGGGCAGAGGGCAAGGCCATATCCAAACAATCTCCAAATGGATAGTACACTGCATCAATTTCTGCTACAAACGGCACAGGAAACACCCCCCAAAGGGGGTGTGAACTCATTACACCAGGGCATCCTCTACCTCTGCAGCTTTTCTCTAGTGGTTCCCACCAAGGACACCAAGGACATCCTGGAGGCTGCAACATGGACTTCTATTCATACCTTCAGCAAGCATTACCAGCTGCCTATCTTCGCCAAATCCAGGGCAGGCTTTACCACCGCATTCTTGTAGGGCATCCTAGCCAGCCCCCCAGTCTTCTTGACTGCCTCTACCCTTTTCTTCAGCTTTAGAAATAGACCCAAATGTGATGACCAACAGTGAAACACTAAGAACATAGTATAGTTGTGTACTCTACATAAATGTAGATGTTCAGAGTGTAGATGTTCAGAGTGTATTCACTGTTGCAGTCCTGGTCAGTCCGTCCCGTCCCCCCCAAATCCCCCTAGTCTCTCTCTCTCTCTCTCCCCCTCTCTCCTTACAGGGAGTTTTTGGTATTTACTTTCTACTGGTGGTGCTCTTCCACCATAACCTAGCTCCCTATTTGGGGGCTCCTGACAGTTGGGGCAAGAAACTGATGTAATGGCGTCGGCTGCCTGATTTTTATACCACTGACTACCTGACGTCAGTCCTGGAGCAACAGCAACAGATGCAGAAATACTAAGCCTCTGGTATTTGGGCTGACTAAAGGTTACCCCTGGCAGGATAACCCAAATGTGATGACTCTAACAATGAATACACTGTAACATCTACATTTATCTAAGTGTACACAACTGTACTTTCTCT
Source organism: Protopterus annectens (assembly GCF_019279795.1). NCBI lineage: Eukaryota > Metazoa > Chordata > Ceratodontiformes > Protopteridae > Protopterus > Protopterus annectens. Next base: position 1,446,027,696 of record NC_056744.1, on the reverse strand, counting down.
CTCCCCTTCTCAAATTGTTTTGATTTAGCAGTTCATCCAATACGGAGTTCTGGTTTGCTAGACAAGCATGTGACTGGTTGGAGGTTTGTGCAGCGTCTGCATGCATTGCTCTTTGGTACTGTAGACAGGACAGACCAAGTCTGCTGATTATTGTACATATAATTGGGGTGATTATTGTAATTGTTTTGCAGAAAGCTTGTTCTGTTGTAACAAATGGCATTTCATTTCTCAACAGTTTTAGACAGCAAGGTACCTAAACCGGAAGACATTGATGAAGATGACACTGTGCCAGGTAAGTAATTTTCTACTGGACTCCTGTTATGATTTAAATTGTATGATTGTATGATTTGTCATTTGTACTTTTACTTAATACTTCACATGTTGAAACTGCTTAGAATAATCAGTAGCTTGAAGGTATGTACTTGTATTAAAAATGTATACGTTCTAGTACGTGGCATAGAGACTGAGCGTAGTTCACAAAACCTTAATGTTGTGGTCCTAGCTCTGCCCTGATCCTAGGGTGACTACGTCTCAGCACAACTGCTGGACCTGGTGGTATGGGTTGGGGTTGCCATGCTGCAGATATTCAAATAGACCCTTTTTTTCGTCTCCTTAAGAGGTGTAATTGTAGCTGTTTCTGAGGTCAAACCTGTCTTGTTTTTGGGAACACACAGCTCCTCCGTGATCTTATGTTTAAGTTATTCATCCACCTGAGAGTAGGAACATCTATAGAAGCATTCTGCCCTTCTTCCCAAGAGGGTAGGTGTGATACCAGGCTCTGTCCTTCTCTGTGTGAGCCATGTCCAGTCTTTAATCTAGATTGCCAGCTTCTGTTTGGAGTTGCTGAGTAAATCTTAACGTAGAGTTCTACTTTGCATTTTCTTTCTCTTCATTGGTAAAGAACAGGAGGGATGCTTTTATCGGTGACTTCCTACAGGAGAGTAATGTTTGATAGTAACCGTGTTGTTGTAATAATAAAAATACTATGTTTGATAGTACCACATAAGCAAGGTCATGTTTACATTAAGGGCTTTGTGTAGCTTTATGCATTGAAAAACTTTCTTATAAAATTTTGATAAGCTAATTGAATGGGGAATGCAAAATTAGAACTATTGCTGGAATGGTTAATATAGGTGAAGGGTTTTGCAAAGATGCTTTTGTTTAGATGGTGTAGAAGTGTGAAAGGCTGGATATGTTTATAACCATAGGAGCAGGTTCATGTTCACTGGAAGTGTGACTACTTTAGGTATATCTATTGGTTAAAAATGTGGGTAGATAGGGTGTTTGACAAAGCATCTCACTTTTAAGTGAAAAGGTTGAAGTCCAGAATGTAAGCCAAATTTTATTATAATTCTTCACTTAGGTGGTCTGACAGGTATAGAGGTTTAAGGCTCTAAATTTTTAACAAGCAGCTTCCTGTACAAATTTGATTCTATTTCCTTCCATGAATCTCTGAGAAAGTCACTAACCCAGATGGTACTCGCTGATCACACTGGTACATTGTAAGTTTACCTTGTAAAATTAAAAATAAGGCTATTGGAATCAAATAGTTTGTATTAACAAGCATTTTTCTGAAGAATACACTGTCTAAATGTAGTTACAGATATTAGTCACTTCATGTCTCACTGTTTTTTCCACAGTCAGATTTTACAAACGTGTAAAAATTGAAAGGGGCATCCCTGAAAATCAGAGGCAGTTTAGGACTATGTGCTCCTTATTTTGAGATGTGAAAAGATGAGCTAAGCATCACTGTACTGGTTGAATTTTATTACATCTTCCGAGATAAAGGCCAAGGTTTTGCGACTAAAATCTTTTGTATGCTTAAGGGGTGTAAGTGTTGTGTTGTATGGTATGTGGGGAGGTATGGAAGCATGGCAGTTACGTTTTTTAACTCTCTAGATTTTGGAAGCTTGAAGTTTAATAAAGGTGTGGCTGTAAAGAAGATTGGGTAGGAGTGAACTTGCTACCAAGCACATTCTTTTATAATCTGGTTAAAAAATATACTTATGAGTCTGATTTTTTTTGTGGTCGTGATTACATTTGAGCAGCATATAGAGAATGTAAGTTTTGGCTGTGTAAAGTAGTTTTTGTGCATTTAAAATTGATGACTGAAGGAAGAGCAAATGCAGTGCTTGTAGAAAAGTCATTCATTGTCCATGTTGCATTTAATGTGCAGCTGTGGTGTAAATTTCTTTAAACAACTTCATAGTCAGCGCACACACTCTTCCATTCACCTTCCTTGTAGCAAAACAAATGTCTGGTGTCTTCTGTTGGGGGATGGGGGTGTTTAAAGGATATTGTCCTCAGTTTTGCCCATTTAATGGAAGTACATTTACATCCAGAAGACTTGGAAGCTAAAGCATATGAGAAAAACTCTCTGAAAAATGCAGATAGTGTGAAATTAGTGTACAGAATGCGGTGCGCTTCAGAGTAACTCGTTAAGTATTTCATACTTCCTACTCTAACCTCCCTGTACAGGGTTAAGGTTACAAACTTTTGCAAGCATGCTGCAAGAAATAGGAGCTTTGGTTCATCTGGAGGAGAGCATTTAATTTGTGCCGAGTGTCCATATTGGGAACACAGCAGGGCATGGCATGTGTAGATTTCTGGTGCAGAAGAATGCTTCTGTTTCTTGAGCATTTTACATACGGGTTGGTACTGTCTTGACTAATGAAAATCCACTTAATTTTAAACAAAGTCTTTAATTATGGTAGTTTTTAGTCCTTGTGCACATATTTACAGTTCTGCAACTTCAGCTGTTTACACTGTATAGTGTTATTACACACATGTTCACTTTTTGTTCAGTGCTAGTGTTTGAGAAGTCTGCCAACTACTGTTGTAAAATGAAGTGGATTTTCATTAGTCAAGTTGGGAGGGTGGCCATGTGAAGTTATTTGCACACCTAATGTGGATGTGCTGTAATACTCGATTGATGTGGTTTGTTTTACCCCATGCTGAAGTGCCAGCATTTCTTATCGATGTCTAGGTTTCTGTTTTTTAGCCGCTTTAGAAGCGTATTTTCAAGATGTAGAATGCATGAAACAGCCCTCCCTACCCCAGAGTGTAAAGACACATTTAAGGATCAATCTGATAAGTTTTCATTTTATCTTTGACATATGGATTTGGGTCCGATATCTGAACTGACTGCCGTTACTACTGCTCGTGCAGGCCAAAAACTCAAGCTTCACCTCTACCCACAGTCTTTCTCTCCCAGTTGCCTCGGATCTCGTTTGCCGCTTTTCTAGACGGCCATGTTCCCCACGAGTCTTGAGCAAAGTAAAATTTTCTGTGTTTTTTTTTCAGATTTCTCTCTTTGCTGATATTGTCTTATAAAACATGCATCTTTCTCTGAATATTCTAGTATAACTGTTTTTAGAAGTGTTTGTATCTCTCACTTTTCCGTACACTTTAGTGTACACTAATCATGATTGATGGCCCCCTTTCTGTACACTTGTGTACCTTGTACTATCATTTTAGTCCCTTTCACACTTGCCTTTCTTTCCTTCGTTTAAAAAAAAAAAAAAAACTTTCCTATCTAATATTGTGTGTGTTCTGTCCTCTCCTTTTTGATACAAGTGTAGTGTGCTTTTTACCAGCCTTTTTTGTTATGGCTGAAAAACCTAAGGGTCCCTCTGGCTTCAAGAAATGCCAGAAATGCGACCATTAAGATTCCTTTCACTTTGATTTTCACCTGTTGTGCATATATTGTTTGGGTTCTGTTAATTTACAAGAAGATTGCAGTGTTTGTCATGGCTTTAGTCATAGGGCCCTTGTTGAAAGGAAAAATTAAACTAATCCTAAAAGGTCTGATTTTTTTCCGCCATTGGAGAAGCCATATCTGCTCATGACAAAAGCAAAACTGATGTTTCTTCGCCCTCTTCCTCATCCTTCTTGGCGAAGGCTAAAAAGGGAAGTTTGTTGGTGCCATCATCCCCTTCACCACCAACATACAAAAAACCTAGATCCTCTGTTCTTAAAATTCCTTTGGATCCGATGGATACCACGTCTAAGGCATAGGTACTGGAAAAATCATCAGCTCACACTGCTGATTGATTCTAAAGCCTTTATGCAGAAGTCTTCGGTACGCCAACAAATTCAGTCTGCTAGAAGTATTGCTTCTTCAATACAAACTACATCGGCACAGAGTATTGATAAGGTATGGAAAGAAGTTTTGCTTAGGACAATTTACTCCATCAGTCGATCCTCTTGTGGGTGAATTACCTAAAGTTTTTGTGCAAAGGCCCAAGTCGCACACTAATGTCCGTCCGTTTCACCAGAAGAAGTATAAGTGGAGAGATTGGTGAATAAAATTCTGTGGGTGAGAGGATTTACAGGAGACTCCAGCTTTGACCCTTATGGTTTTAGGGAGCCAGGCCTCCTCTTACCCCACTACTTCTCTGATCTGATCTCAGAGGTATACAAGTTTTCAGCTCTGAGTCATCTGGTGCCAGCGGTATCTGTTCTGGAGATCTTTCTTCTTTCAGGACCTGTTATTGCTCTGTTCTTCAGTTCTATCGGATCCAGAGATGTATGGCACATAAAAATTGGAGTTGGGGTTAATTCCAATTTTTTATGAGCCATCCCTGCACCTTGGAGCCATTGCATGGTTCAATCTAGCTCCGGCTTCTGTCTCAGGGGCTGTCTCGGAGCTGGGAGTGACCACTGTTCCCAGGCAGTCGCACTCGGTTCTGGGCTCCCTTCCCTCTTTGGGGGGTGGGGGCATCCTTTTGAGGCAATGGAGAAGGCCTCATCTGTTGCAATCACTGTCGGTCCTTTCTTCTTTGGAGCATATATCTTCCTCACGGTCTGTTATTTGACCCGTCACTCCACTGGGGTAGCGGATGCAGAATACTGTACAGATTCTGTCATCTTCTAATACCTCACCAGACTGTCCCCTGAGGAGGTTCCTCCGAAGTGCAAGAGGAAACACTTAGATTCCCCACAGGAATCTGTCATGGAAGATGCTTATTTTGATGAAGGGGAAGGGTCCCCAAGTACACCTCTGATGTCTGCTTTGGAGACCTCTTAGAAAGTTTGAAATGGAAGTCCCAAAATCTTCCTCTGAGGAATTTGGTGTACCTGCAGGCTTTTGGTACTGTCTTGTCTACCTCTTGGGTGACTCTGCCCACTGACTGCCTCATTCAGTTAATCTCTCAGTGGGTGTGGAAGGCACCAGACACCATTGAACCCATCCCCAAGAGACCAGGCCAATCTTATCTGCCCCCCGAGGGTAAACAATTCTGGGCCAGGGGATTAGCTGTAGATGCCATGGCCATAGCAGTGCCACAAGTCTTGGGCAATGGATAGATTTGGGAAGCTGCTTTTTTTTTTTTTTTTTTTTTCTCCTTTGACCTAAGCTTTCTTTGAATTTCTTGGCACATTTTACCTGGCTTCAAAGAGATCTGATCAAGGCACTGTTGGGATACCTTGGCAGGAGCTGTTAGTGAAGAGGCCAAAAGCAAGTTGCTTTCAAGTTTGCTACCCTGTAGTCTCCTCCACAAGGCTCATTGTGCATGCAGCTGAAGGGACCACCAGAGAGGCGGGTTCAGGCATAGCCATAAGGAGGCAAATGTGGATGCATCTGATTTTGCGGAGCTATTTGTCATCTTTTGTCAGTGCACCCTTTGACGGATCCTCTCTTTGGCCCAAACGTTTTAGACACATTGTCCAGATGTGAGAAGGATGGTAAGACCCTTTATGCTCTGGGCGTACATTTTTCCACTCCCTAAAGATCTTTCTAGGAGTCATAGGAGTGGTGGAAGGATGTGGTTCAAAGGTCCCATGGGCCTTTCCAGGACCCGTGGAGTCAGTTTTGCCAGGGACAGTGGGGGGGAACTAGATGCCATCCACGTAGCAGAGGTGGTCCACAGAACCATGGCTTCCTGGGTAAGCCCTTTCAGCGTTCCTGAAAGTAGGCCCGATTGTCTTCCTCTGGATTATTGGATGCAGAGGATTATTTCCAGCGGTGGTAGCATACCCCTTTCCTTTTATCCCCCCCCCCCCCCAATATGCAAAAAAAATAAAAATCCCCAATGTTCCACCCAATCAGAGGGAACCAGGAATCCTAGAAATTCAAAAACTGCTAGAGAAGTCAACCAGGAAGTCCCACCAGACCACAGGATCCGGAATTTGCTCGAGGCGGTGTTTTTTTTTTTTTTTTTTTTGGCACCAAAAAAAAGACTGGGCTTGAGACCAATTCTGGATCTCGGTATATTGAACAAATTAGTTCGACAAACAAATTTACGGATGGTCATGGTACATCCAAGGGTGACTGGATGTGCTTTTTGATATTCAGGATGCATATAACCACATAAAAATGGACAAATGCTTCAGAAAGCTCTTCACTTCCAGCTGGGAAACCAATCATTACCAATTCATGGAGCTGCCCTTTGGTCTCATCACAGCCCCCAGGGTGTTCAAATGTATGGCAGTAGTACCAGCTCACTTGAGACTGCAAGGATTCCAGGTGTTTCTGTACTTGGATGACTGGCTCATTGATGCTCCGACCAGGCATTGATTGATAGAAGCAAAGGATTATGTTCTTCAGACCTGGGCATACTTGGGAGTAACTATAAATCATGAAAAATCTCAACTGACTCCAACTCAAAGTTTAGAATTTGTAGGGGCAGTACTAAATACAACCATAGCATCTTTTGCTGCCATGAGACTTAAAAAAAAAAAAAATTGCTAATCTAATTTTTACAGGCTCGAAGTTCCATGGCAGCAGCAGTAACTAGTTCCCCTAGCAAGATATCGCATGAGAATTCTACAGTGGCTGTTGGCATCTCTATGGTCTGTGCTATGCCAACCCATTGCCAGACCAGATTTTGATCACCAATCATTGCAGAAAAGGTCTAGCTTGGATGCATTGCAAAGAAATTCCCCTGGGCCACTCCTTCGTCCTTGCAGAACCCAAGACCATGGTGACTATGGATGCCTTCCAGATGAGGTGGGGGAGGCATTTTCTAGTTGACTGTCCAAGGCACTTGGTCCCCCCTTAAAGGCAAACTTACATGTCAGTGATTTTGAACTAAGATCGGTGCTTTTAGCATTGCAAGCCTTTCAAACTGCTCTTTTGTGTGAGCAGTTGCGATTCAGACACAATGTCATTAGTTTGGTACATTAGCAAACTGGGAGGAACCAAATTGTACCTCATTTGTTGAGAAGCACTCGTGTGGCAGTGGGTGATCTCTTCCAACCACTTTCTGGTAGCAACGCACATTCTGGGAAGTTCCACTGTGATAGCAGACTAATTGAGAAGATGTATTCTCATGCCTCACAAGTGGTCTCTCAATCCAAACGTGACAAAGGATTTTCTGTCAGTGGGGCCAGCTTTGCTGCAACCTGTTTGCCTCTCCCCTAAACAAGTGCAGCAACTACTTTGCCCTGATCACTAAGAGATACTGTTCATAGCCTAGTATCAACCTATGAAGCTATCTGCCCTAGGGCATTTACAAGCCTAGCCAGAGTGTGTCTTTCGCCACCCTTTTTAGATTAGGTGACTGCCTCTGTATAGTAGGTCACAGAAGATAGCCTATTTAAAGTTAGTTTACCGTGCCTCTGTCTAGCAGTGACACAGAAGAGATCCCAGGGGTAAATTTATGATCTCCCATCCAAACGTCAAGATTCTTCTTGAAGAGGGTCATTGAGGGGCTCTGTCTGACATGGATTGGGATTTTGTTTCAGAGTGATGGGAGCCTCTGGGGTATGAATCTGTCCCTCCAGCATGTTCTATTTATTTATTTCTGTGCTGAGGTTAAAGTCACTGGAGCATGTAGTTCTGATAGATTTGGATTTCTTGAGGTGGAGCATGTCCATTAATTCTGGGTTGGACATTGCTTTATACATCAGGCACAGATCGCCTCTGAGTAGGCAGTAAGCAACTGAGTAGAGCTGGAGTTTCTTTAGCCTAACTGTGTAGGGCATCTGAGTCCCTTGATCCTCTTGGTGAGGTACTTTTGAGGTCTTTCTAGTTGTAGCAGGTGTCTGGTAAGGTGCATCCCAAATGGGGCATTGCATTAAATTATGGGCCTGAGTGTTGAGTAGAGGGGCACAATGACCTCTCTTGATCTAGATGTGAACCCCTTCGTGATAAGGTGGGCTATATAGAATGTCTTTCTAACCACTTTGGCAATGTGATTGTCAAAGGAGAGATTGCAGTCTACTTGGGTCCCCAAATCCTTAATTACTACTTCCGTACTTAATGGATTACCACCTATGTGGTAATTTGTGGGCACTTTGTTTTTCCCAAAGGGGATGACTATGCATTTTTTGGCATTTAGCTTTAGGCCATGGCTCTGGCACCAGTTATCAGTCTCTGTGAGACCTTTTTGGAGGATGCTTGTGTCAGCCGGCGAGTCTATTTATGGTCCCCAGTTTGCAGTCATCTGCAAACTTTGTCAGCCATAGTCCTCCTGTGTTAGCCTGTACCTCAGATATATACCGAACAAGAGCGGTCCCAGGACTGAGCCTTGTGGGACGTCACTTGTAACTGGTTTAGATTCTGACATGGCACCTGCAATTCTGACCATGTGGGTTCTATCCCTAAGCCAGTTTGCAACCCATCTTGTGACATAAGCATTGATATTTAAGCTGGTGAGCTTATTTATGATGCCCGAGTGGGGTATTGTGTCGAAGGCTTCTGCAAGGTCAAGGTAGGCTGTGTGGACTACCTTCCCATCATCTATGGCCTTGGTGACAGTTTCAAAGAAATTGACCAGGTTCAAGAGGCAAGATCTGCCCTTAAAGCCGAATTGGGTAGGATCCAGTGTTTGGAGGTTTCCAATGTCTTGAGTTCCATGATGATACGCTCCATAGCTTTGCAGACCAGGCTAGTTAGGCTTATAGGGCGATAGTTTCCGGGGTCCATTGTGGCACCACCTGTATGGAGTGGGACCACTGTTGCTGTACGCCATTCTTTGGGTACATATCCTGTTGTAAGGCTGAGACTGAACAGTGATTTTAAGTGAGGGTTCAGTTCTTCTTGGAGCTCGTGTAAAATGCAGCCCGGGACACCGTCCGGTCCCATTGATGCTGTGTTTTTTGCTTTGGAGAGGGCAGCTCTCACCTGTGCATCTGCGATGTCAGGGAGGCTACACTCTGTTGGGATAGTCATTTGCTCATTTGGGGGGGGAGAAGTTTGCACTGAACCTGTCTGCCAGGGTATTGGCAATGTCTGTGGGTTCATTGTATTTTTTGTCATTTTGCACTAACTCAGAGTATATCTGGGAGTTTCCACCCAGGTTTCTGACATAACTAAACTAAAGAAAGCCTTGTGATTATCTTTAGCGTCTTGTGCAATTTTTCTTTCGAAGCTAGCCTTAGATGATTTTATGAGGGATTGTAGTTTCTTGCTAGTACTGATCAGAGTTGCCTTCCCTTTCAGGGATTTTGCGCTCTCATGTAGTAGCTTCCTCCTTCTGTTGTACAGCTTATTTATGGCTGGGGTCCACCAGGCAGGTTTCCTGCCTTTGGTGGAGTGTGTCTTGGTTTTATTTGGGATAGCACGATCCATGCATTCCTGTAGGTATCCATAGAATGCGTTTGTAAAGGATTCTGCGATTTGGGCCGTATTTTCCACTGGCCCTGGGGCTTTGAAGGATTCCACCTCTGTTTTGAGAAGTGGGAAGTTTGCTTTTGAGAAGTTTTTGACCGTGGTTTCTTTTGTTTGGGGTGGGGACGGGATATGGATGTCAATAGTGATTAATTTATGGTTGGATCTTACCAATGAGGGGTATACCTCTGGTATGGAACATAGTCCCCATGTTGGTGATGATCAGGTCCAATATGTTTTCCCCTCTTGTGGGAGTGGTGACCAGTTCCATAGCGTTTGGGTTCCTGAATTCTAGGAGCTGTTGGGCTAGGGTGTTGGGGCTTGAGTAATGCTCCCAGTCTGGGTAGTTAGTCACCCAATGTAATGGTGTTTGGAGAGACCTTCATATTCTCCAATGTCTTCAGGAAAGCCAAGTGGGGTTCCTGAGTTTGGGAGGGTGGTCTGTAGCAGGCTACAAACTGGAAGGCAGTTTTGCCCACTGTTAGTTGCACATGGATGGTCTCAGATGCTTCGTGCAGTGCCACTAGCCTGGAGGTATGGGTATCTTTGAATATGGATACTCCCCCTCCTCTTGTGGTTCGGTCTGAGTTTTGGGGCTGAAAAGCATGGTATGAGGTATAGCCTGGTAGTGCTGGGGTGCGCTCGGGAGCCTTGAAACAGGTTTCTGTTACTGCACAGATATCGATAGTCTCCATACTGAGGAGAGCCTCGAGTGCGTGCATCTTTAGGTTTAGACTTCTGGCATTGAGCAGCATTACCCTTGGTTTATTCTCCACACTGGGCCCCCTGGACTCCTATATGTGCCCCCCCCCCCCGATACCTCCAATTCCAAAATTCCTACAGAAAGCAGTCGGATTACTTTGCTCCTTATTGACCTCGACAGATATGATTCCCTTTTCTTTGGCCTTATCTGATTTAATGACTTTGGACTCTAGACCCAGAACTTCTGTCCCATCCAGAGGGATTAGTTCATCTAGACATTCTGGACCTCAAGCTGACAACATGATTCCTCCAATTCCATTAATTGCTAGGCAAGTTGACCTTTCTTCACCTGTACGTCCGATTCTTCTGGCTTTCTCATAAGCCTTCCACCTATAAACTCTGTACTAGTAAATGAGATTTACCATTTGGGCACATGAAAGGATACTGACTTTTTTTTTTTTTTCTGCATGTGTTGATATTTTAGATTAACCTTGTTTCTCCATGCAGGGGCTTCCCCATTTACCGTTAGAATTTAACTAGCAGCAATTTCAAATTTCCATGATGAGTTTGGAAAAATGGTTCTTTGCGTCTCAAACTTTTCTTTTTTTAAAAGGGATACTTTTGTTGAAACCTTTTAAGGATCCTCCTCCACCTTGGGATCTAAATCTAGTGTTACAAACAATTGTACATTCCCCTTTTGCGCCATCTGCACTCTGATCTATAGTTTGTATTCCCCTTTTGAACCATCTTCAGACTGTGATCTAAAGTTTGTCATGAAAAACTTAACCTCTACCAGAATTTCATGCCTTATGGTAGACCACCTTATCTGATTTTTCACAAGACAGAGTTTCCTTATGGACAAATCCCACTTGTTTTCTACCCAAGGTAGTATCAGAGTTTTTAATATTAGACCATTTGTCAATAGTCTTTCCCAGCTTTATGAACAAAGGTGACTGCTGTTTGCATTCGTTAGATGTTCAAACATTTTAATCGTCCCAGAACGAAAGACATAATCTGACTAACTTTGTCTCCTTTTCAAATGCCAGGTCTGGTAAACCAGTCAGCAAGGTGACCTTAGCCGTATGGCTCAAGGATTGTATATCCATCTGTAACAAAAATTTGCCCAGGCCTGTTAAGGCACATTCTACAAGGTCTGTAGCCACTTCAGCAGTTTACCAGTCAGGGGCTTCAGCGGATGATGTGTGCAGCAGCAACTTGGGCTTCTCCTCATACTTATTACTCATGACTAATTGGATTTGGTCTCGAGGAAGGTCATCCTTTGGTTCAGTGGTGCTGTCCTTCCCTGAATCCTCCCAAGGTGGCTTGGGGACTCTGCCACATTTGTCAATAAAAATTGACATCAGCTGAAGTTATGTACTTGCCATAATATTCCATCTGTGGTGTTCCTTTTCATATATCCTTTACTCCGATCCCTCCATCCCCTGATCTTTGAAGACCCTCTGGTGGAACAGAGAATGTACATACAATTTATTGTAATCAGTAAGGCATAGCAGATGGTTTCCATTAAGGATTCCTTACTGCTGACTTTTACATCTAATCTGTAAATGTGATCTGAGGTAACTGGGCTAGGATTGTGGGTAGAGGTGAAGCTTGAAAGTTTTTTTTGGCCTGCACGAGCTGCAGTAACAGCAGTCTGTTCCAATATCAGAACCAAACCCCGTATGTCAAGGATAAATGAAAATGGACAACACAGGTGGAACGTTATGGTAAGTATGTACCTTTTTGTCAACCCCCAACTGTCAAGGCACGTTTAAAGATCATTGTGCCTATTTTGGGCACTTCTGTTTTACCAGCTAAGTAGACAGTAATAGGTTACCTGCTTATGCTTTTATTTTTAGTTCGCAAAGAGATATCCGGAAGCTTTGCAGATTTGATTTCCAGGGAGTTAGAATCCTGGCAAGATACTGTAGTATAGTAGCAATAATCACTCTGGGTTCTCACAGCTCCATTCCCTTAACTTTTGTGTAAGCAGTGTTATTATACTGAACTAATATTTGCATTTAAAACTGCACTGTTCCATCTGCGGCCCCCCCCCCCCCAAAAAAAACACAGCAGCATTAAGCTGGAACTTAACCCCCCCCCCCCCAAAAAAAAAGATTGCAACTGGTTAGGAACAAAGGCCTATATTAAGAGGAGAAACACTGCTTCAGTACAAATGCTAGAGTAGATGTTCGTGTTTCACTGTTGCAGTCGTTACATCTGCTGGCAGGTTTCCCTCAGTCGGCCTGAATATCAAAGTCTTGGGCCCTGCGTCGGTTGCTGTCTCCTCTTCCATGACGTCAGGTCGTCTGGGTATAAAACATGCAGCCGACCCCATTTTCTTGCCGTGCGGTGCCCAAACAGAAGCAGTTCGCAAGTGCCGGTCAGCCAACTCCTGAAATTTTCGCATTCGAGTTTCAGAACCTAAGTCTTCAATTAAAGCTAAGTACCCCGTTGGGGAAACATTCTTGCTCCGTACCGATGTCAGTACAAGTTAATAATTGCATTAATTGTGGGAAGCAAATACCTCAAGGATTTTCATTTGTTCTGTATTCTTGCCTAGGCCCAGATCATAACGTGCCTTGCTGTAGGTTTTGTGCTAGATTTAACCAATGCACTATTAAGTGTCTGTATATTTTTGCTTCAAAATATTTTGGATACAGATTTAATTACCCTGAAATGTCCTCTGATAGCAATCAGACTACCGGAGTTCACAAAAAACGCAAAGAAAACGACCGAGGTTTTAGCTTCTAAGCCAGTCACCGGTACTCAGTGTGGTGCTTTCGCAGCCCCTGATACCGCTACTTTTGAGTCACAGGCCTCTGCCGAGACCTGTACGGAGTCCAGTATGCCGCGGTATTCTGAGTATTGAACGCGTGGATGTCGCCCTCTGGGTCCTGAGACACTGAGCAGGCACCGGCTTCTGAGGATGTTTTCAGGCCTCAACATTTCTATATAAAACTGAAGCCAGCTTCAAAAACAAGTCTAAAAAAACTATGCATGAGCCACGTACTCAAGCCTCTATGCCTAAAAAACAGATTATCAAAATGGCTGAGGACTTAATTACATTGATCAGGGGTTCCCACCCCCCATAAGAGGCCTAAGCAAGACACTGATTATGAATCTTCAGATCAGGGGTTCCCACCCCCCATAAGAGGCCTAGGCAAGACACGGATTATGAATCTTCAGATCAGGTTTCTATTTTTCTAATCAGGATTTTTCTGTACCACCCTATGAGGATTCAGATGCAGAGGATTCTATCACATCTGCATCTCCTCCTGGGGATTATTCTTTTGGCAAAACCTTGCATACTTTAAGGGAACATTTTCATTGGAAGATCAGAATTTCTCTGAATCAAAAAGGAGGCTTGGGGATTTTATCATTCTTCCTCAGCATAGGCCTTTGGCTATACCTCCTGTATTAGACTGTGTTTTCGGAATTGAGCATGGCTCCTGATTCCCTACTTCTGCCTCCTAGTAAGCCAGACCGATGTTACAGGGTTCCTGACTCCCACAAATTTTTATTCAAAAATCCTGCTGCTGATCCTGAAACTATCTCACAGGGCCCCAAAGGTGTAAAGGCCTCTACAGCCAAAAATCCTACCCCCTCTGAGAGATTGCAGGGTGTTGGATAGATGGGGAAAGAAGGTTTATACGTCTGCAACCTTGGCAATTGGGGCCTAACTGCCAGTTTCATATGTTTAAATATCAACAGAATGTTATGGGCTTATTGAAACAGAAAATTAATGTTGATTGCTGATTGTGTGGGGAATAAAGAATTACAGGAATTATTGCATGCAGCAGTAGTAGACTAACTGCGGTGGTGGTGATGCGGTAGCATTGTCGCCTCACAGTAAGAAGTTGTCCTGTTCGACTCTCAGCTAGATCGTATTCTGTGTGGAGACGTGCATGAATGAGTGTACCTTCGTTGAAGGTTGTGCATCAGGGCCGGCAACTCGGCACATAAAAATCTACTGCCAATCATTAGCGGACTGGAGTTCTGCTGTTGCGACCCCTAACCGGGAAAAGCCGAAAACACACGTGCATGCAGCAGAACAGGTTTGAAAGCATACTTTGCAATGTAGTTTTGATTCCTTGGAGGCCTCTTGCAGGGTCGCAGTTACTGGATCTGTGATTTAGAAGACACGCCTGGCTCAAGGAGCAAAATCTGCCTGATCATGTTAAAGCTAAACTGTTGGATGCACCTTTACAGCATGATACTCTGTTTGGTAATAAGGCAGAAGAGGTTTTAAAAGAAAATGGAAGACCAAGCTAAATCTATGCAAACTGTAAAGATTTCTTACAAGTGCAGCCACCCAGATTAAGTAGGCACTGGCCCATTAAAAATTGGTCCTTTCCTGTGTCCAACAGAGCCTCACAAGGCTCAAGATACCAATCACAGGGTTCTTAAAGGTCAAAGCATTGGGGTGCCTCTACCTCCAAATCTGGAGGAAACTAAGCACAACCCTACAGTAAGCAGTCTCAATGACTTCCCTCTACCATCACCAAGCACTTGTCATTTGGCAGCCCCCTTGGGGGGGAATTAGCACTTCATGCTCAAAATTGGCAGTTAATTACCCAGGACAAGTGGGTATTAAACATTAGTATCCCAGGTGTACAGATTTCATTTCCATACTTTGCCAATTCCAAACGGTTGGCCAGATCTGCTACAAAATCAGTGGGCTACTCAACCAGTACTATAACAGGAAAAAGACTGATTTTATTCGACTGTTCCTGGTACTCAGAAAATGCCTGGCATCCAATACTGGACTTACTATTTTGAACACTTTCTTGGACATTCCAAAATTCAAAATGGCCTTTTTCATTGGAGGCCTGGGGGGGGGGGGTTCCATTTACAGACATATAAATTGAAATAAAAATCAAGCAAATCAACAATCAAATATGAATTAATATAGAATTTGAAGTAATTGCACAAGCAGGATTATCAGAAGTTAGTAAAATGTATTATACTACTATTATATTAATAAAGCTCAAGTTGATGTACTGTTAGCAATATCAATATAGTACAGAATAATAATTTGGTATTGAACAACCTGAGTTGATGGATTAAAAACTTTGGGTGGATTAGAAATGCTTATGCTGTGAAGGCATAGGAGCTAGAGAGAAGTAAAGGAGGAAGTCTTGTATTAGTAGAGCTATGGGTGAGAAAGGTTAGAGGAAGTAGGGGTAGTTGGGAGGAGGTTAGGAGGGGTGAGAGCTGGAGCATTCCCAAGTAGAAGAGATGGGAGTGGAGTAAGGTCTTAAAAAGGAGAGGCTGTTCGTGTTTCACTGTTGCAGTCATCACTTTTGGGGTGATCTGCTTGCAGTAGCTCTCTGTCGGCCTGATTTAACAGTCTTTGGTCTTGCGTCAGTTGCTGTCCCTTCTTCCATGATGTCGCCATTACATTAATCATTCTTGCAGTGCGGTGCCCGAAGCCGTTAGCAATTGCTGGTCAGCCAACTCCTGTTTTCAGAACCGAAGTCTTCAGCTAAAGTTAAGTACCCTGTTTTTTTTGGTTTTTTTTTTTTTTTTTTTTGTTGTTTTTTTTTCTTTCTCCTTACAGATTGTCAGTAATAATTGCATTACTTGTGGAAAGCAAATAACCTCATAAAGATTTTCATTCGTACTGTATTTCGTATTGTATCCCTTGCCTAGGCCCTGACCACAACGTACCGTGCTGTCTGTTTTGTGCTTTAATCCGTGCACTCAGTCGTCTGTATGTTTTCGCCTCAAAATATTTCTGTTCTCTGTTTATTCAGAAATGTCGTCTGTTAGCCATCCGACTACTGGGATTCCGAAAAAACGCAAGAATAAAGACAGGCTGCAGAAATCCAAAACTGCCGACGACTCTCTTCCTAAGCCAGTCGCCAGTTCGCTGGTACTCAATGTGGCGCTTTCGCAGCTCCTGATACCTGCTACTTCTGATTCGCAGGCCTTTACCGAGACCCATTCGGATTCCGGTATGCTGCGAGGTGCTTCAACTATGGAACCTGCGGATGTCTCTACCTTGGATGGGTCCGGAGCCGAGCCACTGTGCAGGCACCGGTTTCTGAGGGTGTATTCAGGCTTGCGGACTTGCGTATTAAACCGATGCCTCCTCCTTTTAGGCCTAAATCTTGAACCATGCGCATGCTCGTGCCTCTATGCCTAAAAAACAAACAAGAATGGCTGAAGATCTTATAACTCTCTAATCGGAGGAAGCCAGCCTCCCCCTTCTAAGAGACCTAGGACTGAAGTTGTTGGAATCTTCTGACCAGGTTTCTGATTTTTTCCAGATTCTTCTGATCTGGATTTGCCCTTATCTAGTCCTCTGCATCAGAATACTCCTATCCCCTTTGCTTCCCCTCAAGAGGATTTTTCTTTTGGTGAAACCTTACTTTAAGGGAGCATTTCCACTGGGAAAGCCAGGATTTTTCTGATTCAAAAAAGAGGCTTAGGGATTTCTTACTCCTGCCTCAGCATAGGCCTTTAGCTATTTCTCCAGTACTAGACATTGTTGATGCTTTTTCGGAATCTAGTTTGCCCCCTGATTCCTTGCCCCCTGCTCCCAGAATACCTAACTGATATTACAGGGTTCCTGATTCACACAAGTTACTTTTTAAAAATCCTATTGTGGATCCAGAGTCTATTTCACAGGGACCCAAGGGCATTAAGGCTTCTACTGCTAAAAATCCTACCCCTTCTGGTAGACTCCAGGGCGCTGGATAGATGGGGTAAGAAGGTTTACACTTCTGCAACCGCCATTAGGGCTTTAAACTGCCAGTTTCATATGCATCAACATGTTATTGGATTGCTTAAACAGAAAATGATTCCTGACTGTGCGGAAATTAAAGAATTACAGGATTTAATGCATTCTGCTGAGCAGGTTGGAAAACATACTTTGCAATGTGGATTTGATTCTTTAGAGGCCTCTTGTAGGGCTGCTGTTACTGGTTCTGTGCTCAGAAGGCATGCTTGGCTTAAGGAGCAATCTTTACCTGATCATGTTAAAGCTAAATTGTTGGATGCTCCCTTAAATCAGGACCGCCTGTATGGCAACAAGGCTGAGGAGGTTCTTAAAAAGATGGAAGATAAAGCTAAATCTATGCAAACTGTTAAAGATTTCTTACAAGTTCATCCTCCTAGATTTAGTAGGCACTGGCCCTCTGAGAATTGTTCATTTCCAGCCTCTTCAAGGTCTTCTCAAGCCAAACCCAGACTTGGCAGAAACCCCAGGTTTCAGTCCCAGGGGACACAAGACTAAGCAGTGGGGAGTTTCCACACCCAAATCAAGGAGTAGTAAGACCCCCCCCCCCCAATGGAAAAAAGACTTGCTTCTAAAACTTCCAAGCACTTCCCAACTGAATGCTCCTTTAGGCAGAAAGATTGGTCTGCAGGCCAAAAAACTGGGAACTCCTTACCCAGGACAAATGGGTTTTAAATAGTGTCCCAAGGATACAGATTTCACTTCCACACCTTACCAACACCAAGCGGGTGGCCAGATCTACCCCCAAATCAGTGGGCAGAGGCCCAAAATCAAGTACTCTCTGTTAAGCATGGGGGCTCTTCAGTTTGGTACCAGAAGAGGAAAAGGGTCAAGAGTTCTATTGGAGACTTTCCTGGTACCCAGAAAAGGCAATACCATGGCGTCCTATCCTTGATCTTTCTACTCTAAATACCTTTCTGGTGATTCCTGAATTCAAGATGCTGACTTCACCAGCTGCTTCTATGCTAGGCAAAGATGCATGGTTGGCAACACTAGACTTAAAAGAAGCATACCTGCACTTCCTTATCAGTTCTCTGCACTGCCCTTTGGCTTATCTACTGGACCCAGTGTATTCACAAAGTGCCTAGCTCCCGTCATTGCTTTCTGCAGGCAAAGAAATATTCAAATATACCCATATTTAGACGCTTGTCTAATTCCGGCAGAAAGCCAGGACATACTTTTGAATCATCTGGCCTTTGTTCAAAGGGTACTGACTTGCCTGGGGTACACCATAAACGAAAATAAATCACAACTGGTACCCTGTCAATGGGAGCAAGCTTGAGTACATATTCCCAGATGGCTTTCCTCCCGCCAGAGAAACTGATTCATTTGACAACCTCCTTCAAACAAGTGGCCACAAAAACCCAGTTATCTGCAAGGCACATACTGCAAGCCTTGGGGTTCATGGCCTCCTGCATTCTTCTAATTCCATGTGCAAGGCTGCATATGCAGCCTTGCACATGGAATCTCAAAAGCCTATGGTGTCAACATTCACCGGGTCTAGAGGCAGTGATTCCCGTCATACCTTGCTTACGCCTAGAGTTCCTTTGGTGGGGTGGAGGCCTGCCACCAAAACAGGGGACTACCATCCACACTACCCCCTGCCTATGGTGTCAATATTCACCGGGTCTAGAGGCAGTGATTCCCGTCATACCTTGCTTACGCCTAGAGTTCCTTTGGTTGGGTGGAGGCCTGCCACCAAAACAGGGGACTACCATCCACACTACCCCCTGCCGCCCAAACATTAACAGACTTATCAGAATATGCATGGGCGGCCCACCTGGCAGGGAAGTGCATTCAGGGCAAATGGAAACAATCAAATGTTAGCTGTACAGAATGCTCTGACAGCCTTCAAGGACCACATTCTTCCAGGACAATTAATGATAGACTGACAACACCACTGTTATGTGGTACATAAAACAGGTAGGGGGGTACACATTCTTACCCTCTCTGCAGACTAGCCATGGCATTGTGAACACAGCCCTGAGTTATCGGGTACATTTACAAACTCAATTCCTGCCAGGAAAAATAAATACACTGGCAGACGAACTAAGCAGAAACCTTGTGGACCCGCACGAGTGAAAACTGGAACCAAGGATTTTCAACATGTTGACAAGTAAATGAGGGAGCCCAGATATAGACCTGTTTGCCCAAAACTCAGTCGGACAAATTCTGCACAAGGACTCCCCACAAACAAGCTTGGAAAGTGGATGCTTGGTCCTTAAGCTGGAAAAATCAGTTTATGCCTTTCCTCCACTGCCTCTGCTCTCCAAAGTACTACTAAAGATCAAACACTACAAACCAAGGATGATTTTGATTGCACCAGACTGGCCACACAACACTTGTACCCCCCTCTTGTGCAGTGTGTCACTGTAGATCCTCATGGTACCTGCCTCATGCTCCTACTCTATTGTCTCATGAGGAGAACCAAATTCTGCATCCTCTACTTCAAACACTGAATCTAGCAGCCTGGCTCATTGCACAATTTCTCCTTTACCATCCCTCGGTAAACCAGGGATGGATATCATTTTTGAGGCAAGGAGGCCTAGTACCAGAAAGTCTTAACGCTGAAAAATGGAAAAGATTCTGTGCCTGGAACTCTGAATGGATGAGCACAACTGTGCCCAATTTACCTCTGATCTTACAATACTTAACTGAGATGCTTCATAAGGGCCTGTCTTTCTCCTCCAAAATTCGAGCCTCAATCTCGGCTCATTATAACAGAACCACCCCTCTTCTCTCATCCACTGCTTAAGCAATTCCTCAGAGGGGCCAAAAATTTACGACCACCCGGGAGAGCTGCAACTCCAGCCTGGGACCATCACTTCAGCAAGAAGGGTATCTGAATTACAGGCCCTCATGGCAGTGGAGCCTTTCATCATCTTTCATGCAGACAGGGAGGGTGTCCCTCAGGACCAATCCCTCCTTCATGCCCAAGGAGTATCCTCTGTGGCCCTTTAATCAGTCCATACATTTGCCAACCTTCTTTGCTAATCCACAGAACAAAGGGGAATGGGTTCTGCAATCCTTAGACGTGCACAGACAACTTAGATTCTACTTGGACAGAAGTAAACCTCAAAGGAAATCTGATCAACTGCTGGTGGCATTTGCTGCAGGGGCAGAGGGGAAGGCTATTTCAAAGTGAACCATTTCCAAATGGATAGGCCATTCTTTTTTTGCTACAAACACCATGGAAAACCTATCCCACAGAGGATCAGACCCCACTCTACCAGGATTGCATCTACCTCTACAGCCTTTCTCAGAGGCGTCCCTACCAGGGACATCCTAGAAGCTGCTACTTGGAGTTCTGTACTTTCACCAAGCATTGCCATCTGCTAATTTTCTCTAAATCCAGAGCTGGTTTTGCCACTGCAGTCTTGCAGGGCCTTTTAGCTCGTCCTAATTCTGTTTAAACTCCTCCTCCCATCCTTAGCTTTGGTATTCTACCCAAAAGTGATGACTGCAGCAGTGAAACACAAAGAACATAGTACAGTTGTGTACACTTACCATAAATGTAGATGCTAGAGTGTATTCACTGCTGCAGTCCTGGTTATTCTCCCTCCAGCCCCCTTCTTTTTTCCTCTTTTGATATACCTCAACTTTCCTTTACTATCTTCAAAAGCTTTTTGATGCATTTGCTTTTTTGTTGGAGGTATTACCTTGTATATTTATAGATTTAATTGCTTCCCATTAATGGGGGCACCTGACATTTGGGGCAAGAAAAAATGATTGTAATGGCGTCTGCTGCATGTTTTTATACCCCTGACGTCATGGAAGAAGTAACAGCAACCGACGCAGGACCCATGACTTTGTTAATCAGGCCGACTGAGGGCTACTGCAAGCAGATGACCCAAAAGTGATGACTGCAACAGTGAATACACTTTTAACGTCTACATTTATGGTAAGTGTACAAAACTGTACTTTATCAGAAGACATGCGTGGCTGAAGGAACAACCTCTTCCTGATCGTGTCAAAGCTAAAATTATGGATGCACCTCTTGACACTGCTTGTTTGGACAGAAACCTGAAGAGGTACTTAAAGATGGAAGACAAAGCAAAATCAATGCAGACGGTTACACCCTCCTAGGTTCAGCAGAAATTTTCCCTCTAAAACAGTGGTCTTTTCCCGCACCAAACAGGCAGGCACAAGGCAAAACCTGTAGGGACAGACCCACCAGGACTTGCTCATGGCCAGCAAAGCACAAAACGGTGCCCTCCCCCAAAACACTAGAGCAGGGAGTTCAAAACCAATCCTGTATGGGGAAAATGACTACCTTTCCCATCTCTGCCTGCCTCCACCACACCAAAAGCTAGGAGGAAGTCTATCTCTATGCAGAGAAAATTGGGACTCTAGAACAAAAGATCAGTGGGGCTTAAAAATCATTGCTCAGGGGGTACAAATTAAATTTCCCAAGATCTGCCACCTCCAAGAGGGTACCCAGACCTACCTCCAAACCAGTGGGCAGAACACTAAAACAAGTGCAAAACCTAATATCCCTAGGAGCAGTAGAACCTGTACCTCCAGAACAAGCTGCAAAAGGATTCTATTCCAGACTCTTCCTTGTTCCCAGGAAAGAGGGGACTTGGCATCCCATCCAGGACCTATCCTTTCTTAATACCTTCCTGGCAATCCCAAAATTCAAAATGCTTACCTTACAACAGCTTCTACCAGTGCTGCCAAACAAGTTGGATGGTCACCTTAGACCTAAAAGATGCTTACTTGCACATCCCAATAAGGAAATCCTGCAGAAAATTTCTGCACTTCAGAGCAGGATCACTACACTTTAAATCCTCTGCTTTGCCCTTTGGCTTATCTACTGCTCCCAGGGTATTCACCCAATGTATAGCTCCTGCAATTGCCTTTTCCAGGCAAAACAATGTTCAGATTTATCCTTACCTGGATGACTTGTCTCATCCAGGCAGACTGCAAGGAGCTGCTCCTGCAGCACCTCTCATTTGTGAAAACCCTACTTGCCTCTCTGGGTTTCACTGTCAACAGAAGGAAATCAAAATGGACACCTACCAGGAAAATTGTATTTCTGGTAGCCTTACTGGGCACACAACAGCAAATGGCCTTTCTGTCCCCAGAAAGTTTCCAACCAAAGTACTTCACTACTCTGGCCTCCCAAACCCAGCTTTCTGTCAGGAAGTTCCTATAAGCTCTAGGCTACATTGACTCCTGCATCCTCCTGGTACATCTGGCCCAAATATACACACGAGGAAAATTCAGTGGTACCTAAAGAACCTATGGTGTAAACATCCACAACCTCTGGACACCTTCCTGCCTGTGATCCTTGCATAAGGTCAGAGTTCCTTTGGTGGGCCCAGGCCTGTGCTCTGAACAAGGGACTTCCATTCACCCTCCATCCATCGGACCAGACCATAACTGCAGATGCTTCGGACATAGTGGGGCGCCCACATAGAAGGCAGATGCACCCAAAGTCACTGGGATACACAAACCCCACCCTTGCACATCAACCAAAAGGAAGTAGTAGTACAAAACACTCAGGCATCCTTCAAACCCTACCTCAAACCAGGGGTTCTTGTTATGAAAACAGACAACACCACAAGTCGTGTGTACATCACCAAACAGGGAGGGACTTTATCTTGCCCCCTGTGCAGACAAGACTTTAACTTGTGGCTGTCAGCCTCATCCATGGGGGCTACATCTTATAGCCCAGTACCTACTGGGCATAAACACCCTGACACACCACCTAAGCAGAAACCTGCTGGACCCGCACAAATGGCAAGTCCACAGACCTTTTTCTGCAAATTACCCACAGATGGGGGACCCCCCCACCCCCCGGGGGGGGGGGCTCTTTGCCTTTCATTTAAATCGCCATGTACATAAATTCTGCACCAGGGAGTACCATCACCTGGCCTGGAAGGTCGATGCCCTGATCTTCCCTTGGAATACTGTGCATGTATTCCCACCTCTACCTCTCATTCCATTCCAAAAGTATTAATATAAGGGCGGAAAAATCAAGAGCAATACTTATTGCTCCAGATGGGCCCAGACAGCATTGGGTACCCACTGCTGTGCACCCTATCTCACCAGCCCACCTGGCAGCTACCTCTCATACCTTACCTGCTATCCTGGGGGGGGTGGGGCAATGCTGCTTCAAGACCTTCAGACACTAACGCGCTCCTCATGGCTTTTTCTGCCAAAACCAACAAGGACTCTGCTATCTAAGCAACTCCTTGACATCACAGAAGGCCCAGCACCAGAAAATCTTATGCTGGAAAAGGGAAAAGATTCTGCTTCTGGAGCCAGTCCAGGGGGTGGTAGGCATACATCTGCCCTCCATTCCTCTTATTCTAGATTATCTTTCTGAGTTTCTTAAGGGTCCTCCATAAAGATCCATGCCTTTGCCATCTCTGCACACTGATACGGAACAGCCATTGTTCTCCTACCCTCTTATCAAACAATTCCTTAAAGGAGTCTCTAATATCAGGCCTCCCAGAAGACAGCCCACCCCAGCCTGTGACCTGAACTATGTTTTAGAAAAGCTTACTCTGCCTCCCTTCGAGCCTGCAGCATTCTCAGAACTAAAGTACCTCTCTTGGAAGACTGCCATTCTCTTGGCTATTACTTCAGCCAGGAGAGTGTCAGAGCTTCAAGCTTTAATGGCCATTGAGTCATTTATCTTCCATGCAGACAGGGTCTCCCTGAGAACCAATCCCTCCTTCATGCCAAAGGTGGTTTCGGATGTTACACGCAACCAGGCCATCCACCTGCCCACCTTCTTCCCTAACCCACAGAGCAAGGAGGAAAGGATACTGCATTCTTTGGGTGTGCACAGGCAACTCTGATTTTATCTGGATCGTACAAAGACATTCAGGAAAGCAATTCTGCAGGGCATCTGAACCTTTTCTCAAAAGCTAGGGCTGGGTTTGCCTCTGCAATTCTGCAGGGCATGCTCACCCAATCTTAAGTTTCTGTTAACCTTCCACCCTTCTCAGTTTTGGGAATCTTCCCAATGGTTAGGACTGCAGCAGTGAAACACGAAGAACATAGTACAGTTGTGTATACTCACCATAAATGTAGATGTTTGTGTTCATTGTTGCAATCTTGCTTTCCCTCCCCCCCCCCCCCCCCCTGATAGCTGCTTTCCTTAGAGAAACACATTTCTATGGAGGTCTCTGACCACCAGGACTACTAATAATTAACGTTGGACTTTTGGTTGGTTAAGGTAAGAAACACTTGGGTAATGGCGTCGCCTACTCTCCTTTATAGCTCTGATGACCTGACGTCACCCAGCAAGCGACAGCAGCCGAAGCACAAAACCTTGTCTCTGGTATTCAGACTGTGGGCTTCCACAGCATGTATAACCCAATGGTGAAGACTGCAGCAGTGAACACACCCGAACATGTACATTTATGGCAAGTGTACACAACTGTGGGCTTCCACAGCATGTATAACCCAATGGTGAAGACTGCAGCAGTGAACACACCCGAACATGTACATTTATGGCAAGTGTACACAACTGTACTTTCTGCTCTGCGCATGTGACTCTCTAAAGAAAAGTACCCAGCTGGGGAATCTTTTCTAGCTTCAGTTGCAGTTTTTTTTCCCATTAGTTGATTCTGTCCATGTCATCTAGAAAGGGAAAATCTAAGTGTGGATGTCAATTTCTGCACAAAGATAGCCACAAACTCTGCCTGTTCTGTTTAGGGCCTACCCTCGACTACAAAGTGTGTTCCATCTGCCAGTCATTTGTTCCAAAAACATTGCGCAGCCTTTTCAGCCCTGAACTTGTTTGTTGAAAACCAACGCCTTAAACGACTCTCCTTAGGCATGGAACCGATGCCAGCCATCTCTGGCGAACCGCCGAGAAAGAAGGCAAAAGTTACTCTGCCAGAAAAAGCAACTGCTCCTCTGGGTTTGGACATGCCCCCCCACCAGCTGCCGATTTAGGGGTTGAGGTATGTCCAGTGGCATTGGCAACTTTGGCAGGTACCACTTCAGACGTCACCCTAGTGTCTGCAGCCTGCACATCGCGGAGGTACCTGCACAGTCTCCTTCTGATGGGGGGGGGGGGGTGACCAGGTTCACCTGATTGGCAAGTTCCATTCCAAGCCCATTGCTGGCCTCTGATCCTAGGCCTTCATCTCTTCAGCCTATAGCAAAGACCAAACATCTGTCTGTTCATCTGACTGCTTGCCAGACTGGCAGGTATTTTCTCAGTCTCTCTTTAATGTGTTTATGGCCCTTAGGCCTGCTTCCTCCCAAACACCTGCTACTCTACCAACTTTGAGCCCCAGGCCTGCTTCATTAGGTCCCTTACACCAACCTGAGACTCTAGAGGACTCTTCCTCTTTGAGGAGTCCCTCTCATATGCATCAACTGGCTTCTCCCTTGGGATACTGTTCTCCAGAAGAGGATTCCTTAGAGGTGATTCCCCAGCCGAAGACCTAAACTTTGGGAAAGCATTTTCAGAAATGAGGGAATATTTCAAATGAGATTCCACACAAATGACAGAAGCACAAAAAAGTATGAACGTCTGCTGGAATCCGCTTCTCCCTCAGCCATTCCTCCAGTGATCCCAGCCTACCTGGATGTCTTTCCCTCTGCTTCAAAAACGCCAGACTCTCAATCTCCAGCTTGAGACCATACAGGATGTCCTTCAAGGATGCATCTGCAGTCCTAACAAATGGGTTGTCCTGTAGTCAGGCAGCCCTTCGGTCGGCCGGATTCCAAAGTCTGGGTCTGGACTCGGCTGGTGTCGCACTTCACCCGACGTCATCTCTGCTGGTCTTTGGGTATAAAGGCATCAGCAGACGCCATTTTCCTCAGTCTTTCTTGCCGCGTGGCGCCCGAAGCAGAAGCTGTTCGCAAGTGCCGGTCGGTCAGATCCAGAGATTCCTACTACCGAATACTACTTCGAAGACTTCTAAAAAGCTAAGTACCCCGTTGGGGACTCTTTCTTGCCTCAGCTGATGTCAGAAAAAGTAAATAACTGTTTAACTTGTGGGAAACAAATACCTCATAAAGATTTCCACTCTTACTGCTTACCTTGTTTAGGCCCAGACCACGACGTAGCAGCCTGTTTAGCCTGTGCTTCCTTCAACCGACTAACGCTTAGGCTTCGGTCGGAGTTTGCTGAACAGTTTGTTGGCTCAGATTTTGCGTACATTATGCCGTCGGATCCTCCGACTTCTCAAATTGTTAAACGCAAAGAAAAAGACCGACACTCGCGGTTTCGGCCGAAACCACGGTTAAGCAAACCGCGAGTGTCTCTGTTTCGGCCGAAACCGAGCAAACAGGTGAATCTTCAGCCGAATCCATGACTACTACCGAGGCTCCTGCTACCCTAGTTGAATCTGCCTCTGAAGTTTTGCCTACTAATGTGGTTCCTCTAGAATTATCGGACACCATCCCTTTGGATGTCTCTACCCCAGCACGTGGTGCTGCTAGGCCTCCTGCAGCCATGTCTATTAAGGCCTTTGCCAGGGCTAAAGCAGCCAAAACTGCTAAATCAGTGCCTGTTAAGCCCCCCCTCACACAGGCCCAGTTCCAGTTCTCAAATGCTTACTCTGGCAGAGGATCTCATCTCTTTAATAAGGGGATCCCAATCTCACCCAGACAGGGCCTCTCAGCCTCCAGAAAAGAGACCTAGAGCAGAGCCCCAAGAGCCAGTGTCCTCAGATGATTCTTCTGATTCAGACATTACAGACCATCCAGGGGCTCCTTTTTCTACTTATGAAGATTCCGATGCTGAAGAATATATTCCATCTGCCTCTCCACCAGAGGAATTTTCCTTTGGGGAAACCTTACATGCCATGAGAGAGCAATTCCAATGGCAGGGACAAGATTTCTCAGATTCAAGAAAGGCTTAGGACCTTTCTACACTTACCACAACATAGGCCCTTAGCTATACCTCAAGTTCTGCCTGTTGTGTATGATGCATTTAATGATGTTTGCACTGCTCCTGATACTTTACCTCCAGCCCCTGCCAAACCCGATAGGTTTTACAGGGTACCGGACACTCATCACCACCTAAACAAGGCCCCACTTGCAGATCCTGAGACTGTCTCCCAGGGGCCTAAGGCAGTAGCTTCGACCTCAGCAAAAAACCCTCTCCCTTCTGAAAGGGAATCCAGGTCCTTAGAGAGATGGG
Organism: Protopterus annectens; assembly: GCF_019279795.1. Taxonomy (NCBI): domain Eukaryota; kingdom Metazoa; phylum Chordata; order Ceratodontiformes; family Protopteridae; genus Protopterus; species Protopterus annectens. The sequence goes on along the minus strand of NC_056744.1, from coordinate 1,446,000,576 downwards.
GTAAAAAAGTTTACACCTCTGCTACTCTCTCAGCTAGAGCTTTGAACTGTCAGTTTCATATGATCCAATACCAAGAGTTTATGCTTGATCAGTTAACTAAGAAACTGTCCTCTGATGAATCCTTAGATAAGAAATATGTTTTAGAAATGGTGAATAACATTCAGCAGGTTAGTAACCATTCTTTAAAATGTGGCTATGATGCACTGGAGGCTTCATTTAGATCAGCCATGACTGGCACAGTTATAAGAAGGCATGCATGGTTGAAAGAACAGGTCTTGCCGGATCATGTTAAAGCAAAGCTGTTAGATGCTCCTATGGATAAGGCCAGTCTATTTGGTTCTCCTGCCCAGCAAGTAATGAAGAAAATGGAAGAGAAGGCAAAATCTGTACAAACAGTTAAAGATTTCTTACAGGTTCAGCCCCCAAGGTTTAGCAGGAACTGGCCTTCCAAAAATTGGTCCTTTCCAGACTCCTCTAAATCTCAGAGAGGCAGGGGCAGAAATCAATCCAGAGGAGGTGCCTACAGTGGCAAGGCAATAACCAGCGAGGCACAGACACAGCCACTGCCACTGCAACAGGACAATCACAGTGACTTGTCTCTGATACCGCCTACCAGGGAACAAATAGCAGCACCCTTAGGTGGAAAGTTAGCCTTATTTTCAAAAAATTGGCACTATATCACAAAAGACAAGTGGATTTTGCAGACTATAGACCAAGGCTACAGGTTTCATTTCCACACCTTACCAGTAAAAAGAGGAATGTCAAACCTACCTCCAAATCAGAAAACAGAAGCTCTAAAACAGATAGCTCAATTAACAAAGATGAGAGCTGTGGAAAGAGTACCACCAACAGAACAGGGCAAAGGATTCTACTCCAGACTCTTCCTAGTACCAAGAAAAGAGAAAAGTTGGAGACCTATTCTCGACCTGTCCGCATTTAAACACATTCATCATTGTTCCAAAATTCAAAATGCTGACCCTACAGCAACTTCTTCCCATGCTGGGCAAGGAGTGTTGGCTGGTAACTCTAGATCTCAAGGAGGCATACCTGCACGTCCCCATACGACCAAATTGCAGAAGATACCTCCGATTTCTTGCAGGATCAGAGCATTATCAATTCTCAGCATTGCCCTTTGGCTTATCTACTGCGCCCAGAGTATTCACAAAATGCCTGGCATCAGTAATAGCTCATTGCAGGCTACAGGGAATCCAAATTTATCCATACCTGGACGACTGCCTGATTCAAGCGGACAACAAAAGCAAGCTGACAAAAGACTTGCAAAGAGTCATTTGCTTACTACAAGCCCTGGGATACACGGTCAATTTAAAAAAGTCAAGACTAATTCCATCCCAAACAAAAACATTCTTGGGTGCAGAATTGGACACAGTAAAACAGATGGCATTCCTAACGGCAGAAAAACAAGAACAACTCCCTCTTTACTTGTTGGCATTAACAAAGCAGAACAAACTAACAGCAAGGAAAGTACTGCAGGCCTTGGGCTTCATGGCATCATGCATAATCCTGGTCCCCCATGCCAGACTGCATATGAGAAAACTACAGTGGTACCTAAAGAATTTATGGTCTCAACACAGGCACAGCTTAGAAACCGAAATACCACTAATCCCATGCCTGAAACAAGAGTTCCTATGGTGGGCTCAAGCATGCCAGTCAAACCCAGGCTTGCCCTTCCACAACTTTCAAGCAAGCCAAACCATCACAACGGACGCCTCAGACCTAGGTTGGGGGGCCCACATGCTGGACAAATGCATACAAGGATTATGGACCCCAGATCAGCTGCACCTGCACATAAATCAAAAAGAAATGCTGGCAGTAAAACTAGCAATCCAGAATTTCAGACCATTCCTCAAAGAAGGCCATTTGATGATAAGGACAGACAACACCACAGTCATGTGGTACATCAACAAACAGGGAGGCACTCATTCATACCCCCTATGCCGAATGACTCTGGACCTATGGAATATGGCTCTGAGTTGCAACATTCAGTTACAGGCAATATTTGTACCGGGAAAAGAAAACATCCTAGCAGACATGTTAAGCAGAACTACCTCGGATGCTCACGAATGGATACTACACCCGGACATCTTCAAGGCCATCACACAGAAATGGGGAATGCCACAAATAGACCTATTCGCATCCCCACTCAATCACCAGCTCAAGAAATTCTGCACAAGGACATACCACCCACTTGCATGGAAGGTGGACTCTCTATCCTTCAGTTGGAAAGGCCTGACAGCATATGTATTTCCACCTCTTCCTTTGATGCACAAGGTACTACTGAAAATCAAAGAGGAGCGTCCAAGGATAATTCTGATAGCTCCAAATTGGCCAAGACAACACTGGTATCCATTGCGGAGGAGCATGTCTCTGGGGAGAACGTGGACACTACCCCTGATGCCTTTGATGTTAACTCAGAACAACTACAACATCATGCATCCAAATCTAAAAACTCTGCAACTAACTGCCTGGAACATTACATAACAGCAACTAACCCAGATTTATCCCAAAGGGTTAAAGACATTATCCTGGAGGCCCGCAGACCTTCTACAAGAAGGAACTATGCAGGGAAATGGAAAAGGTTTGTCATTTGGAGCACTGAAAGAGGAAAAGATGTGTCAAAGATAGATATTGCCAACATCCTGGAGTATTTGGCAGAGCATCTCCATACAGGCCTGTCCTATTCCTCCAAGATTCATGCATCAGCTATTTCTGCAGAATACAGCTTCAATCCCCCTGTCTTCTCACATCCTCTACTCAGGCAGTTCCTCAGAGGAATCAAGAATGTAAAACCTCCTAGGAAACCACCATTACCAGCATGGGACTTGAACTTTGTGCTAGAAAAGTTGACACTCCCTCCATTCGAACCAGCAGCAACAGCAGATCTTCAACACCTATCCTGGAAAACTGCTTTCCTACTGGCAATTACTTCAGCAAGAAGGGTTTTGGAACTACAGGCCTTAATGGCAGTACAACCCTTCCTAATCTTCCATCAAGATAGAGTATCCATGAGAACTAATCCTACATTTATGCCTAAGGTAGTATCCAGAGTGTCTCTAAACCAGGCAATCCACCTACCTACCTTCTTTCCCAATCCACAGAACAGGGGGGAAAGACTGCTGCATACCTTGGATGTACATAGACAGTTGCGCTACTACCTGGACAGAACCAAGGGCAATAGAAAAACTGACCAGCTTCTAGTAGCCTATGCAACAGGAAGGGAAGGAAAAGCAATTTCCAAACAGACAATCTCCAAGTGGATAGGAAATTGCATAAGATTCTGTTACTCCTACCATGGAAAGCCAATTCCACAGAACATAAGACCTCACTCTACAAGGGCTACAGCCACTACCACAGCTTTCTTACGAGGAGTGGCAACCAAGGACATTATTGAGGCGGCTACTTGGACCTCCGTGCATACATTTGCCAAGCATTATAACTTACCTCTATACTCTAGATCCCGAGCAGGGTTTGCCACTGCTGTATTGCAAGGGATCCTAACTACACCATAATTCTTCTTCCTCCTCCCCTAGTTTGGCTATGGTATTCTACCCATTTGTTAGGACTGCAGATGCATCCTTGAAGGACATAGTACAGTTTTGTACCTACCATAAATGTAGATGTCCGAACAGGATAGCATCTGCAGTCAGGATTACCCACCCTCCTTCCCCTCTGTGGTATTCCTAGGGTATTTACCCTCCTAATAGCTAGCTGGGGGGGATCTCTTATGGTGTATTTGTTTGTATATATGTACATACATGCTTATTCTTTGTGTTTGCCTACCTTTTTTTTTGGAAACATTGGCATTTACCCAAAATTTAGTTTTCCAAGAGGGCAACTGGCATCTGGGGCAAGAAACACTGAGGAAAATGGCGTCGGCTGATGCCTTTATACCCGAAGACCAGCAGAGATGACGGGTGAAGTGCGACACCAGCCGAGGCCAGACCCAGACTTTGGAATCCGGCCGACCGAAGGGCTGCCTGACGACAGGACAACCCATTTGTTAGGACTGCAGATGCTATCCTGTTCGGACATCTACATTTATGGTAGGTACAAAACTGTACTTTATGTGATACATAAACAAGCTGGGGGGGTACACATTCCTACCCCCTTTGCAGACTAGCCATGGCATTGTGGAACACAGCTTTGACTTGCCAAGTACATCTTCAAGCTCAATTCCTGACAGGAAAGCAAAACACTCTGGCAGACTAAGCAGACGTCTTATGGACCTGCACGAGTGGAAACTGGATCCACAGATCTTCAGCATGGTAACACAGAAATGGGGGAGCCCAAACAGAAATGGGGGGAGCCTAGACATGGATCTGTTTGCTTCTCCCCAAAATTATCAACTGGACAAATTCTACACAAGGAGTTATCACAGACGAGCATGGAAAGTGGACGCCCTATCCTTCAGTTGGACAAACCTAGCAGTCTATGCCTTTCCCCCTCTGCCTCTTCTCTCCAAGGTCTTATAAAAGTCTGACCTAGGAAAAAACAAAAATGATCCTGATTGCTCTGGACTGGTCTCTCCAGCACTGGTACCCAATTCTAAGGAATATGTCTCCACTCCCTCCTTGGTACTTGCCTCAAATACCTCATCTTCTGTCTCAGCAGAGCAGTCAAATTCTGCACACTCTGCTCCAAACTCTGAACTTGGCAGCATAGGTGACACCTCTCAGTAAATCTGTGATGGATGTCATTTTGGAAGCCAGAAGGCCTAGTACTAGAAAATCTTATGCTGATTTAAATGGAAGAGATTCTGTGCTTGGAACCAAGCACAAGGAACGGACACAGCAAAACAAAATATCCCTCAGTTTACAATACTTGACTAAGATGCTTAACGAGGGCCTATCTTATTCAATAAAAATCAATGCCTCTGCCATCTCGGCTCATTGCAACACAGAGCCTCCCCTCTCTTATCCTCTTCTGAGACCGTACCTTAGAGGGGCCAAAAATTTAAGGCCTCCCAGAAGATCAACTCCTGCATGGGATCTCAATTTTGTGCTGGGAAAAGTCACCTTGCCTCCTTTTGAACCAGCAACTACTGTGGATTTAAAATTTTTATCTTGGAAAACCGCTTTCCTCGTGGCAATCGCTTCAGCAAGAAGGGTTTCAGAGCTACAGGCTGTCATGGCTGTGGAGCCTCTTTTATTACATTTTACCCGGACAGGGTGTCCCTCAGGACCAATCCTTCCTTTTATGCCTAAGGTGGTATCCAGTGTGGCTCTTAACCAAACAATTCACCTGCCAACATTTTACCCAAATCCGCAGTACAAGGGGGAGCGGATTCTGCATTCTTTGGATGTACACAGACAACTAAGATTCTACTTAAGACCAAATCTTAAAGTCTGAGCAACTACTGGTGGCATTTGCTTCAGGATCAGAGGGGAAGGCTATATCAAAGCAGACTATTTTTAAGTGGATAAGCCACTGCATTTGTTTCTACTACTTGTACTATGGTAAACCTGTACCCAAGGGAATCTAGTCACATTCCACCAGGGCTGCCTCTACCTCAGCAGTCTTTCTCAGAGGAGTTCCAACCAAAGACATTCTGGACGCTGCTACTTGGAGCTCTGTTCATACCTTCACAAAGCTTTATCATTTGCCCCTCTTCTCCAAATCCAGGGCAGGTTTTGCCACTGCAGGTTCTGCAGGGCCTCATAGCCACTCCTAATGCTATCTAGTTTCATCCTCCCATCCATAGCAACAGTGAAACACTAAGAACATAGTACATTTGTGTACATTTACCATAAATGTTAGTGTATTCACTGTTGCAGTCCAGATTACCCACTCGCCATCCCCCTTTTTTATAACTTCTCTTTCCTTCACTATATTCTACAGCCTTTCTGGTGTATTTGCTTTTAGATGAAGGTAAAGTTTGTTGCTAAAAGTGCATTTACATATGTGTGTGTGTGTGTGTGTGTGTGTGTGTGTGTGTGTGTGTGTGTGTGTATGTATATATAATGCATGTGTATGTGTGTGTGTGTGTGTGTGTGTGTGTGTGTGTATGTGTGTGTGTGTGTGTGTATATATATATATATATATATATATATATATGTGTGTGTGTGTGTGTGTGTGTGTGTGTGTGTGTGTGTGTGTGTGTGTGTGTGTGTGTGTATATAAAATGTGGGTGAATTTTTTTCCTCCCCATTTCGGGGGCACCTGACATCTGGGGCAAAAAAAACTGAATAAAATGGCGTTGGCTGCATGCTTTATATACTCCTGACGTCATGGAAGAAGAGACCACAACTGACGCAGGACCCAAGACTTGGATATTCAGGCCGACCTGAGGACAACCTGCCAGCAGATTACCCAAATGTAATGACTGCAACAGTGAATACACTCCAACATCTACATTTATTGTAAGTGTACACAACTGTACTATATGGCTTCGGTAAGCCACCCGACTACCGATATTCTGAAAAAACGCAAAGATAAAGACCGAGACAGACCGCACCGTTACAAAGTAGCCGACTATGCTTCTCCTAAGCTAGTTGCCAGTTTGCTGGAACTCATTGAGGTGCTTTTGCAGCCCCTGATGGCCGCTACTTCAGATTCGCAGGCCTTTACTGAGACCCATTCGGAGTCTGCCATGAGATGCTTCAACTGTGGAACCTGCGGATGTCTCTGCCTTAGATGGGTCTGGAGCTGCTGTGCAGGCACCAGCTTCTGAGGGTGTATTCAGGCCTACTGACTTGCATATTAAACAGACGCCATCTTCTGCTTCAAGGCCTAAAACTCTATCCATGCCTAGAAAACAGACGCCCAGACCGCATGGTCAGGCCTCTGCCTAGAAAACAAATAAGAATGGCTGAAGACCTTATTACTTTAATCAAGGGAAGCCACCCTTCCCCCTCTGAGACTGTTTCCTTATGATTTTTCTGATCAGGATTCTGAAATTTGTTTCCTCTGACCAGGATTTACCCTTATCTACTTGAGGATTCTGATACAGAGGACTCTTTCCTCTGCTTCCCTTCCAGAGGATTTCTCTTTTGGTGAAACCTTGCATACTTTTTAGGGAGCACTTCCGCTGGGAATGCCGGGATTACTCTGACTCTAAAAAGAGGCTTTGGGATTTCCTACTCCTGCCCCAGCACAGGCCTTTAGCTGTGCCCCCTGTACTGGACATTGTTGATGATGCCTTCGGAATCTAGCTTGGCCCCTGTCTCTTTACTTCCTGCTCCCAGAAAACCAGATAAATATTACAGGGTTCCTGACTCTCACAAGTTCCTCTTTAAAAATCCTACTGCAGATCCTGAGACCATTTCACAGGGACCAAAGGGCATTAAGGCTACTACTGCCAAAAATCCTACCTCCTCTAATAGAGATTCCAGGGCGCTGGATAGATGGAGGTAAGAAGGTATACACTTCTGCAACCTTGGCCATTGGGACCTTTTAAAACTGCCAGTTTCATATGTTAAAGTATCAGCAGCATATTATTGGATTGCTTAAACAGAAAATTCTAGACTGTGCTGAAAAAGATTTACAGGATTTAATGCATTCTGCTTAACAAGTTGGAAAACATACTTTGCAATATGATTTTGATTCACTAGTGGCATCTTACAGGGCTGCTGTCACTGGGTCTGTACTTGGAAGTCATGCTTGGCTTAAAGCAATCTTTTTGCCAGATTGTGTTGAAGCTAAATTGCTGGATGCTACCTTAAACCATGACCGCCTGTTTGGCAACAAAGCAGAAGTACCTAAAAAGATGGAGGAAAAACGAAATCTATGCAAACTGAGATTTCCTGCAAGTACAGCCTTCCAGATTTAGTAGGCATTGGTCCTTTCCTGCCTCTTCCAGGCCTTCAGTCCAAACCCAGAACCAGCAGAACACCCAGGCTTCAGTCCCAAGGTACTCACATGACTAAGCAATGCGGGGCTCCCACTTCCAAAGCAGGGAGTGGTAATTCCCCTATGGTAAAGTCTCAGTGACTTGACTTTAAATCTTCCAAGCCCTGCACAACTGACTGTTCCTTTAGGGGGGAAAGATTGCCCTGTAGGCAAAAAATTGGAAACTCGTTACCCAGGACAAATGGGTTTTAAATATTGTTTCCAAAGGATACAGATTCCACCTTCACTCCTTACCGACCCCAAACGGTTGGCCAGATCTACCCTCAAATCTGTGGGCAGAGGCTCTAAAGCAAATTCTCTCTAAGCATCAGGGCTATTCAGCCTGTTCCAGAAGAGGAAAGGGGGACAAGGTTTCTACTAGAGAATTTTCCTGGTGCCCAGATAAGACCACTCCTGGCATCCTGTCCTGGACCTCTCTATCCTAAAAACATTTTTGGTAATACCAAAATTCAAGATGCTAACTCTTCACCAGCTGCTTGCTATGTTAGGCAAGGATGCCTGGTTGGCAACACTGGATTTAAAGGAAGCCTACTTTCACATCCCGATAAGGGAATCTTGCAGATGATGCCTAAGCTTCAAAGCAGGCTACATGCACTATCAGTTCTCTGCACTGCCCTTTGGCTTCTCTACTGCGCCCAGGGTATTCACAAAGTGCCTAGCTCCAGTCATTGCATTTTGTAGGCAAAGAAATATCCAAATATGTCCATACCTGGGCGATGGTCTAATTCGGGCAGAAGGCCAAGACATACTATTGAATCATCTGGCGTTTGTACAGACATTGCCAACTTCTCTGGGTTACACCATAAACGATAAGAAATCGCATCTTGTACCCTGCCAACAAATTGTATTCCTGGGAGCAAGCTTGAGCACAACTTCCTAGATGGCTTTCCTCACGCCAGAGAAACAAGTTTATTTGACAGCCCACTTCAAACTGCTGGCCACAAAGACCCAGCTATCTGCAAGGAAAATACTGCAAACCCTGGGGTTCATGGCCTCCTGCATTCTCCTAATTCCATATGCAAGACTACATATTAGGAAACTACAATGGTATCTAAAAAGCCTATGGTGTCAACATTCTCGGGGTCAAGAAGCAAGGATTCCTATCGCACCTTGTCTGCAGATGGTTCTTTTGGTGGGCAGAGGCCTGCCACCAAAACAAGGGACTGCCATTCACTCTACCTTGCTGCCCCAAACCCTAACAGACTCATCAGACTATACATGGGGGGGGGGGGGGGGCTCACTTGGCAGGAAAGTGCTTTCTGTGCAAGTGGAACCAGTCAAATGCACCTGCATATCATTCAAAAAGAAATGTTAGCTGTACAGAATGCTCTGACAGCCTTCAAGGACCACATTCTTCCAGGGCAGTTAGTGCTAAAGATGGACAACACCATTTATATGGAACATAAACAAGCAGGGGGGAATCCACTCGTACCCCTTCTGTAGACTAGCCATGGCTCTGTAGAGCACAGCCTTGAGCTACCAAGTGCACCTACATGCTCAATTCCTGCCAGGAAAGCTAAATCCACTGGCAGACGAACTAAGCAGAAGTCTCACGGACCCACATGAGTGGAAACTGGAACCAAAGATATTCAGCATGTTGAGAAACAAATGGGGGAGCCCAGGTATAGACCTGTTTGCCTCATCCCAGAACTACCAATTGGAAAATGTCTGCACAAGGACTCCCCACAAACGAGCTTGGAAGGTGGGTGCCCTGTCCTTCACCTGGAAAAAAAAATTAGTTTACGCCTCCTCTCTCCCCCCCCCCCCCCCCTTTGCCTCTCCAAGGTACTAATAAAGATCAAACAGGACAAACCAAGGACAATACTGATTGCACCAGACTGGCCATGCCAACACTGGTACCCCTTTTGTGCAGTGTCACTGCTGGCACCATGGCACTTGCCTCAGATCCCTGCCCTGCTGTCCCAGCAGGAGGGCCAGATTCTGCACCCACAGCTTCAACCCATGAACCTGGCAGCTTGGCTAATTACCCGATCTCTCCGTTACCATTCCTCAGTAAGCAAGTGTTTGGTGTTATTCTGGAGGCAAGAAGGCCTAGTACTAGAAAATCCTATGCTGAAGAATGGAAAAGATTCTGTCCCTTAACCAAACTCTGGGTATGGGCACAGCAGTGCCCAGTTTACCTCAGATTCTTAAATACTTAACTGAGATGCTTCAAAAGGGCCTTTCCTTTTCCTCCAAAATTCATATCTCAGCCATTTCAGCTCATTACAACACAGAACCACTCCTCCTCTCCTCCACCGCTGAAGCAGTTCCTCAGAGGGGCCAAAATCTTAAGACCACCCAGGAGAGCCCCTACTCTAATCTGGGACCTTAACTTTGTATTGGCAAAACTCACTCTACCTCCTTTTGAGCCAGCTGCAAATGCAGAGTTGAAATTCCTTTCTTGGAAAACAGCCGTCCTTTTAGCCATCACTTCAGCAAGAAGGGTGTCTGAATTACAGGCCCTCATGGCAATGGAGCCTTTCCTCATTTTTCATGCGGACAGGGTGTCCCTCAGGACCAATCCTTCCTTCATGCTCAAGTTGGTATCCAGTGTGGCCCTTAATCAGTCCGTCCATTTGCCAACCTTTTCTTATCCACAGAACAAAGGAAAACGAATACTGCACTCTAGATGTGCTCAGACAACGTAGATTTTTTGGACAGGACTAAACCTCTCAGGAAATCCTAGGCAGCTGCTGGTTGCATTTGCAGGTGCTGGTTGCATTTGCTGCAGGGGCAGAGGGTTGTCCTGCCTCAGGCAGCCCTTCGGTCAGCCGGATTCCAAAGTCTGGGTCTGGCCTCGGCTGATGTCGCACTTTCCCCGACGTCAGAGCTTCTGGGGTATAAAGGCATCAGCCGACGCCATTTTCCTCTGTGTTTCTTGCCCCAGATGCCAGGTGCCCTCTAGGAAGGCTAAATTTGGATAAATGCTGAAAAGTTCCAAACAGTAGCAAATTATATACATATATATATAAACAAACCATTTCTAAATGGATAGGCCATTGCATTAATTTCTGCTATAAGCACCATGGAAAACCTTACCCCATGGGGGATTAGACCACATTCAACCAGGGCTGCATCTACCTTCACAGCCTTTCTCAGAGGTGTTCCCTACCAGGGACATCCTCGAAGCTGCTACCTGGAGTTCTGTACATACCTTCACCACGCATTACCATTTGCCAAGTTTCTCTAAATCCAGAGCTGGCTTTGCCACTGCAGTCTTGCAGGGCCTTATAGCTGGCTCTAATGCTATCCAATTTCCTTCTCCCATCCTTAGCTTTGGGAATCTACCCAAATGTGATCCTGCAACAGTGAAACAAGAACCTAGTACAGTTGTGTACACTTAACATAAATGTAGATGTTAGTGTATTCACTGTTGCAGTCCTAGTTACACTTCCTCCAGCCCCCTGACTTCTATAGGCTATACCTCTATTCTTGCTTACTATGCTTAAAGCTTTTTGGTGTATTTGCTTTTTTTGTTGGATGTGTAACTTTGTATATATAATTTTCCCGTTTTGGGGGCACCTGACATCTGGGGCAAGAAAAACTGATGTAATAGCGTCTGCTGCATGCTTTATACTCCTGACTACCTGATGTCACGGAAGATGAGACAGCAACCGGTGCAGGACCCAAGACTTTGATAATCAGGCCGACTGAGGGCTACTGCAAGCTGATAACCCAAATGTGATGACTGCAACAGTGATAACTGCAACAGTGAATACACACCCATAACATCTACATTTATTAAGTGTACACAACTGTACTTTCCTGTGTCCTCCCCATATCGCATGCTAATCTTTGGTGTTCTCCATGTTCGAATACTGCAGTATGAGAATAGAAGGACATAGAATAGTTATGTAAAATCTTACCATAACCATAGATGTCCTCTTCCATGTTACACTATTCCTATCCCCACTTGGGACCTCTTTCTATTTTCCCTTACTGGATGACATCCTTGTCAACTATTCTTGGACTCTGTCTGACTAGGAGATTCAGTTCTGAGGTCAGTGCGTGCAGACGTCACATTTATGGCCCATGGTTTATGGTAATGACATGTGACGTCCCACACACCGTACAGCAGCCAGGCTAAGCTTTTGTAGAGGGGGGGGCCCCCAGACATTCAGGTTGCCTGAGGTGGAGGGATCCCTAGTGTTAGAATACTGCAATATGGAAGAGAAGGACCTCTATGGTTATGGTAAGATTTTACACAACTACTTTTCAAGACAGAACACACTATGGCAGATAAGTACTATATTTGAAAATAGAACTGTGATTGTGCTCCCCATACATCTTGTCCATTTCTTGTCCTTGGGTAGGGTTATAAAAGGGGCTCGATTGTGGTGGTGGATGTTCTTCGTGTTTCACTGTTGCAGTCATTACATTTGGGTAATCCTGCTGGCAGGTTGCTCTATCGGCCCGAATTCCAAAGTCTTGGGTCCTGCGTCGGTTGATGTCTTGCCCCTTCCCTGACGTCGGGTATAAAAGGAGCTGACGCCATTTTCTTCAGTCTTTCTTGCGCGGTGCCCGAAGCAGCTCGCAAGTGCAGGTCGGCAGACTCCTGAGATTTTCATGTTCGAATTTCAGATCCAAAGTCTTCAATAAAGCTAAGTACCCCGTTGGGGAATTTTCTTGCTCCAGACCGATGTCAGAAAAAGTAAATTGTATTTCTTGTGGAAAGCAAATACCTCATATGGACTTTCATTCTTACTGTATTCCTTGCCTAGGCCCTGATCACAACATTTCTGGTTGTCTGTTTTCTGCTAGATTTAACCAACGCACTATTAGTCATCGGTATGACTTTGCTTTAAACTATTTTGGACGCCGGTTTAATTATCCAGAAATGTCATCTGATAGCCATCAGACTACTGGAGTTCACAAAAAATGCAAAGAAAAGGAGAGATAAACAACCGAGGCCCAAAACAGACTAAGCTTCAGCTAAGCCAGTCGCCAGTTCTCGGTGAGGTGCTTTTGCAGCCCCTGATGCCTGCTACTTTAGAGTTGCAGGCCGCTACCAACTCCCACGTGGAGTCGGCCATGCTGCTGGAAACTCAAGGTATTGGAGCCTCTGATACTATTCCCTCAGATGGGTCTGAGCCGCTGAGCAGGCACCGGCTTCTGAGGGCGTATTCAGACCTAAACATCTTTAAATTAAACCTACTTCACCGTCAAAGGCAAAGACTAAAGCAAAGAAACCGACCTGAGCCACATGGACAGGCCTCTATGCCCAAAAAACAGATGCTCAAAATGGCCGAAGACTTGATTACCTTAATCAGGGGTTCCCATCCCCCTCCTGATGAAGCCTAGGCAAGAGACTTGACTATGAATCTTCAGATCAGGTTTCTATTTCTTCTGATCAGGAATATCCCCCCATGAGGATTCTGATGCTGAAGAATCTATACCTTCAACTTTTCCTCCAGAGGACTATTCTTTTGGGGAAACCTTGCATACCATGAGGGAACATTTCCACTGGGAGAGCCAAGATTTTTCAGCATCTAAAAAATCTCAGAAGTTTCCTTTTACTTCAACACAGGCCTCTAGCCATTCCACCTGTTGGACATTGTAGATGTGTTTTTGGAATCTAGTCTTAACCCTGACTCCTTACCTCCAGCTCTTAAGCCTGAAAGATATTACAGGGTTCCTGACTCTCATAAATTCCTTTTTAAAAACACTGCTGCAGACCCAGAGACCATTTCTCACGGTCCCGAAGGAGTTGAGACTTCCGCTGCAAAACCCCTCCCGCCTCTGACAGAGATTCTAGGGCACTGGATAGATGGGGGGGGGGGGTCAGCAACATGTCATGGCATTGCTTAAACAGAAAATGATAAACTGTGAATGTGCAGAAAACAAGGAAATGCAGAATTTATTGCATGCAGCTGAACAAGTTGGAAAGCATACTTTGCAATGTGGTTTTGATTCTTTGGAGGCCTCCTGTAGGGCCGCAGTTACGGGTTCTGTAATTAGGAGGCATGCTTATTTAAAGGAACAAAATCTGCCTGATCATGTGAAAGGTAAGTTTAGATGCACCTTTACAGCATGGTACTTTGGTATTACGGCAGAAGAGGTGTTAAAAGAAAATGGAGGACAAAGCTAAATCAATGCAAACTGTCAAAGATTTTTTTACAAGTACAGCCACCTAGGTTTAGTAGACGCTGGCCTACAAAGAATTGTCCCTTTCCTGTGTCAGACGGATCTCAAAGGGGCAGATCCAGACGCCCTTGAGGCAGATCCCAGGTGTAAGGTTCATACAGGTCAAAGCAATAGGGTGCTTCTACCTCCAAAGTTGAAGAATACATATCACAACCTTACAGGAAACAGTCCCAATGACTTCCCCTGCCTGCACCAAGCACTTATCTCCTGGCCGCACCCTTAGGGGGAAAATACTTTTCTCTCAAAATTGGCACATTATAACCCAGGACAAGTGGGTTCTAAACAGTGTCACAAGGCTACAAGTTCCATTTCCATACCCTGCCAAAGGCAAACAGATGGAAAGATCTGCCAGAAAATTAATGGGCAGAGGCACAAAAAAGTCTCATCCCTCATGGACATGGGGGCCATTCAACAAGTACAAGAGCAGGGACATGGGGGCCATTCAACAAGTACAAGAGCAGGGACAAGGATTTTACTCTACTGTTCTTGGTACCCAGAAAGGACAAGGCCTGGAGACAAATACTGTACCTACCTATGCTGAACACATTCCTGGATATACCAAAATTCGAAATCTTAACTTTACAGCAGCGTCTGCCCATGCTGGGCAAGAATGCTTGGCTTGTGACTTTAGACTTGAGGCATACCTGCATGTCCCAATCAGACAATTCATGCAGAAGATACCTCAGATTCAAGGCTGGATCAATGCATTACCAATTCTCTGCACTGCCCTTTGGCTCATCTACTGTGCCCAGGGTCTTTACAAAATGCCTGGCACCAGTAATAGCATTCTACAGACAGAGGAATACAAATATATCCTTATTTGGACGACTGTCTAAATCAAGTAGAGAACAAGGACTTTCTTCTACAGCATATGGCGTTTGTGAGAAGACTTCTAACATGCCTAGGGTACACAGTCAATGAAAAGAAATCAAAACTAGTACCCTCTCAAGAGATATTCCTGGGTGCAAGCTTAAATACAACTGCCCAGATGGCTTATCTCACGCTAGACAAATAAAGGCAACTGACTACCTATTTCAAGATGTTGGCAACAAAGGCACAGTTATCTGCAAGAAAAGTTCTGCAGGCTTTGGGCTTCATGGCATCCTGCATTCTACTAATTCCATATGCAAGACTGCATATGAGGAAACTTAAGTGGTACCTAAAAAGTGTTTGGGCTCAACATTGCCACAGCCTGGAGACAATTATACTAATTCCCTGCCTACAACAAGAGTTTCAATGGTGGTTGAGGGCTTGTCACCAGAACAAGGGACAGCCATTCACATTACCCCAGCCAGGCAGACACTAACAACGGATGCATCAGGTTATGCTTGGGCCCACATGGCAGGAAGATGCGTTCAGGGCACATGGCCCCTCAAACCAAATGCATCTACATATCAATCAAAAAGAGATGCTAGCTGTTCAAAATGCCTGGACAGCCTTCAAGAACCTAATTCATCCGGGACAACTACTGATGGACAATACCACAGTCATGTGGTATACAAACAAGCAGGGGAGCACACATTCTTGCCCCCTTTGCAGACTAGCTATGACTTTGTGGGACACAGCATTGACTTACCAAGTAAATCTGCAGGCACAATTCCTGCCAGGAAAAGAAAATACTCTGGCAGACTAAGCAGAAACCTCATGGATCCCCACGAGTGGCACCTGGGTCCGCAAGTCTTCAGCATGATAAGGAAATGGGGATGCCAGGACATCTATTTGCCTCCCCTCAACTACCAACTAAAAAGATTCTGCACAAGGACTTATCACAGGCGAGCATGAAAAATGGACGCTCTATCTTTCAGCTGGAAAAACCTATCAGTATATGCCTTTCCTCCACTGCCACTCCTCCCCAGGTACTCCTAAAGGTCAGACAGGAGCAGCCAAAGGTGATGCTGATTGCCCCAGACTGGCCCCGCCAGTACTGGTATCGCCCCAGACTGGCCCCGCCAGTACTGGTATCCACCTTGCATCAAATACCCCACTGTCCCAGCAAAACAATCGGATCCTGCACAGCCAACTCAGGACTTTAAACCTGGCAGCATGGTGGATAATGTGATCATACAAAACGCACCTCTCAGTAAAGCTGTGATGGATGCCATTTTGGAAGCCAGAAGACCCAGTACTAGAAAATCTTATGCTGGAAAATGGAAGAGATTCTGTGCTTGGAACCAGGCACAAGGAACTGATGCAGCTGTACCAAATATTCCTCAGATTTTGCAATACTTAACTGAGATGCTGGACAAAGGCCCATCTTTTTCATAAATTAAAATTCATGCCTCTGCCATTTCGATTCATTACAATACTGAGCTACCAATCTCTTATCTTTTATTAAAGCAGTACCTCAGAAGAGCCGAAAATTTAAGGCTTCCAAGGAGATCACCAGTACCTGCATGGGACCTCAACTATGTGTTGGAAAAATTCACCCTGCCTCCTTTTGAGCCAGCTGCTACTGCAGATATAAAGTTTATATTGGAAACAGCTCTGCTCCTAGCAATAACTTCTGCAAGACTACTTTCAGAGCTACAGGCACTCATGGCTGTGGAACCTTTTATAGGTTCATAGGTTCATACTAGGCTATCTGCCCTAGGGCATTTATAAGCCTAGCCAGAATGTGTTTGGCTTTCGCCACCCATTTTAAATTAATTTTGCTATGCCCTTTTTTTGAGGTTAGTATACTGTGTCTCTGTCTAACAGTGACACAGAAGTCATACCCGGGGTAAACCTACGATCTCCCATGCACTCATCAAGATGAGGGACTCTGCCTAACCTGGAATGGGATTTTATTCCAGAGTGAAGGGAGCCTCTGGGGTATGAATCTGTCCCTCCAGCATGTCCTATTTATGTCACTGCTGAGGTTCAAGTCTCTCGAGTGTGTAGCTCGATAGGATTTGGATTTTCTGAGGTGCAGCATGTCCATTCATTCCGGGTTGGACATGGCTTTATACGTCAGGCACAGATTGCCTCTGAACAGGCGGTATGCCACTGAGTAGAGCTGGAGTTTCTTTAACCGGGCAGCATATGGCATCTGTTTGAGCCTTTTGATCCTCTTAGTGAGGTACTTTTGGTGTCTTTCCAGTTGCTGCAGGTGTCTGGTAAGGTGCATCCCAAAAGGGGCATTGTACTCAATTATGGGCATGATGAGGGATGAGTAGAGGCACTATGACCTCCCCTGATCTAGATGTGAATCCCTTCATGATTAGGTGGGCTATATAAAATGTTTTTCTAACCACTTTGGCCACGTGGTTGTCAAATGAGAGATTGCTGTCAACTTGGGTCCCTAATTACTTCTGTACTTAATGGATTACCACCTATGTGGTAATTTGTGGGCACTTTGTTTTGCCAAAGGGGATGACTATACACTTTTTGGCGTTTAGCTTGGGGCCATGGCTCTGGCACCAGTTGTCTGTTTCTGAGGCCCTTTTGGAGGATGCTTGTGTCGGCTGGAGAGTCTATTATGGCGCCCAGTTTGCAGTCATCTGCGAACTTGGTCAGCCACAGTCCTTCCGTGTTGGCCTGTACCTCCGAGAAATATATACTGAACAAGAGAGGTCCCAGGACTGAGCCTTGTGGGACGCCACTTGCAACTGGTTTGGAGTCTGACATGGCTCCAGCAATTCTAACCATGTGGGTTCTGTCCTTGAGCCAGTTTGCAACCCATCTAGTGACATAGGGGTTTATATTTAAGCTGGTGAGCTTGTCTATAATGCCAGAGTGGGGTATTGTATCGAAGGCTTTTGCGAGGTCCAGGTAGGCTGTGTGGACCACCTTCCTCTCGTCAATGGCCTTGGTGACTGTTTCAAAGAAATCAACCAGGTTTAAGAGGCAGGATCTGCCCTTAACAAAGCCAAACTGGGTAGGATCCAGTGTCTGTAGGTCCCCAATATCTTTATTTATGAGGTCCATGATTATCCTTTCCATAGCTTTGCAGACCAAGCTAGTCAGGCTTATGGGGCGATAGTTTCCAGGATCCGTTGAGGCACCACCTTTGTGGAGAGGGACCACAGTTGCTGTACGCCACTCTTTGGGTACATATCCTGTAGTAAGGCTGAGATTGAACAGTAGTTTTATGTTTGGGTTTAGCTCTTCTTGGAGTTCATGTAGGACGCAGCCTGGGACACCGTCTGGTCCCATTGATGCTGTGTTGTTTTCTTTGGAGAGGGCGGCTCTTACCTGAGCATCCGAGATGTCAGGGGGGGGGGGGAGCACTCTGCTGGAATAGATATTTGCCCTTTTGGTGGGGGGGGGTTGCGCTGAATGTGTCAGCTAGGATGTTGGCAATGTCTGTGGGTTTGGTGTATTTTTATGTCATTTTGGACTAATTCTGAGCATATCTGGGACTTACCACCCAGGTTCCTAACATAACTAAAGAAAGCCTTGTGATTTATCCTTGGTGTCCTGTGCAATTTTTCTCTCGAAGCTGGCCTTAGAGGATTTTGAGTGCCCGTAGTTTTTTGCCAATATTGATCAGAGATGCCTTCCCTTTTTGGAATTTTGCTCTATCATTTAGTAGCTTCCTCCTTCTATTGTATAGCTTGTTTATGGCTGGGGTCCACCAGACAGGACGTCTGCCTTTGGAGGATTGGGTCTTGGTTTTATTTGGGATCGCATGATCCATGCATTCATGAAGGTGTTCATAAAATCGTTTATAAAGGATTCTGCGGTCTGGGCCATATTTTCCACAGGCCTGGGGGCTTTGAAGGATTCCACCTCAGTTTTGAGGAGTGTGAAATTTGCTTTAGAGAAGTTTTTCACTCTGGTTTTCTGGGCAAGGGGTGGTGTCGGGATGTGAACATCCAGTGAGATTAGTTTATGGTCTGATCTTACCAGTGAGGGATGCACTTCTGGTCTGGAGCATAGAGTCCCCATGTTGGTGATTATCAGGTCCAGTATGTTTTCCCCTCTTGTGGGAGTGGTAACAAGTTGTTCCATAGCATTTGAGTTTATAAATTCTAGGAACCATTGGGCTAGGGTGTTGGAGCTAGAGTAATGCTCCCATTCTGTTTGGGTAGTTGAAGTCGCCCAATTTAATGGTGTTTGGAGAGGCCTTCATATTTTCCAGTGTTCTCATGAAGGCCGAGTGGGGTTCTGGGTTAGGGAGGGTGATCTGTAGCAGGCTATAAACTGGAAGGCAGTTTTACCCACTGTTAGTTGCACATGGATAGTCTCTGCTTCGTGCTGTGCCACCAACCTGGAGGTGTGGGTATCTTTGAATATTGATACTCCCCCTCCTTTTGTGGGTCGGTCCAAGTTTTGGGGCCGAAAAGCATGGTATGAGGTATAACCTGGTAGTGCTGGGGTGCTCTCGGGAGCCTTGAACCAGGTTTCTGTTACTGCACAGATATCTATTTTCTTCATGCTAAGGAGAGTTTCGAGTGCGTGCATCTTGAGGTTTAGACTTCTGGCGTTGAGTAGCATTACTCTTAGTTTCTTATCCCTTGTGATACCTATGGAGGTGGGTTTGTCTTTTGAGCCTTGCCTAAAGGCACTATGGGGGTAGCAAGAGCCTTTGCCAAAATCCGAAAGCCCAGGGGTGACCGGTGCAGGCCGTCCCTAGCGAAGCATCGTGGCTTGTCGAGCATGTCATCCCAGGCTGACAGGCATTGGATCCCCTTTGAATGACACCAATAATTAAGCCAATTGTTGAAATTGATAATCTTGTCTTCATATTGTGGCATCATTCTTGGTGAGGGTAAGATGCTACTCAAGGTCAGGGTCATACCGGCCTGGGCCACAGACTCAGAGCTCCTCTGTCTCTCCATGTAGTCCAGGGAAGTACGTCTCAGGTCATTCACACCAGCATGGACAGTCATATTTGTACTTGCCTTGGAGTGACCTGAGTGCTTGTGTTGTGGTGGATCCTAGCGCCCGACAGGCAGCTCACCGTGACCTTTTCTTTGTTC
The DNA here is from genome assembly GCF_019279795.1 of Protopterus annectens. NCBI lineage: Eukaryota > Metazoa > Chordata > Ceratodontiformes > Protopteridae > Protopterus > Protopterus annectens. The sequence goes on along the minus strand of NC_056744.1, from coordinate 1,445,980,660 downwards.
AGCCTGGTGAGCAGGACGTTGGTGTGCCTGAGTCACCTATTACAAGTGTATCAGGTGTGTTGTTTAGCCTTAAGGGCTGTGACTGTTCGGCACACTGGCTTTGTGAGATGTGTTGCACGTGTTTTGTTTTGGGGTAGCGGTTGCTTGGGTGTCTGCTTTGGAGGTCTCTGCTGCTTAGGCAGATTTTTATTTAGAGCCTCCGAGTATGTTTTTGTGTGTTTGTGTTTGGTCTGCTGTCGTGGTAAGTCTATGTGAGACTAGAATTGTACCGAGTGTGGTTTCCTTCTCCTCCTGACTGGTTACGCCAGTACTGAGTTGAGAGAGCTTAGCCTCCAGTTTGGCTATATGGATGCATCTCTCACATGTGTTGGAATTTATTGGGAGGAGGAGAGGGTTGTCTGTGTACTTGAGGCAGTTGTAACATTGCCTCAAGATTCCCAGATTCACCAGCTGGACTGGAGAGAAGATTGACAACTGACCTTTGGACATGCTAGAATAGTATTGGGAATTCCTTTATAATTGGAAAAAAAGGGCCAATGGGGAACAAGGTACTCGAAAGGACTTTGTGAGTGTAGTGCTTTTAATTTTTTAGTGCTGACTTTTTTATATAAGTGCCTTTAGTGAGCAAGTGCCTTTAGTGAGCAAGTGCCTTTAGTGAGCAAGAGCCAGGTAACTTAAATGCAATGTGTGCCAGGTAACTTTCTTTTAAGTGAAACAAGGAAATGAGTACAGTAAGCAATGCAAATATCACTAGGGATCCACAGAAGTGCTGAAAAGCCGCGGTTTAGGTGGTATTAGCGTTTCAGGGAAATAACAAGCAAATAAACAACACGCATACAAACAGAGCTAGATTCCGCAAGCCTGGATCTAGTCTATGCTACAGCAAACAAGGTGTACCAATTTCAGTAAAAAACAGTTGAAATATGCAGGCACTATAAGCCTTTAACCAGAAATTCCCAGCTCAGAAGGGCAGAGTCCAGCCTCTCCTCCCACAAGAGTGCAGACCATGAACCTTCTTAATGTAAAATAACTAGCCTGAAGCCCAAGTGCTTAAACCAGAACTAATACACTTTTTTAGAATAACAGACACTGCGCCCTCAATCAGCAGTTCCCAACTTAGAAGGATGTAAGCCACCTGTCCTGCCACCACAGTGCAGGCCACAAACCTTCCTAATGTAAAACAACTGGTCTGAAGCCCAAGTGCTTAATCCAAAAGACTTAGAATGATAGCTGCACTTTAATCAAGTTACTACCAAGCAGTAATAAGTACAATTGAATACTTTGAAGAATGCCTGGATTAGTGCTGAAGTTATACAAACAAAGCTAGATTCAGCGGGCCTGGATCTAGTCTACGCTAATGCAAACAAGGTGTACCAATTTCAGTAAGAAGCAGTTGAAATATGCAGGCACTATAAGCCTTTAACCAGAAATTCCCAGCTCAGAAGGGCAGAGTCCAGCCTCTCCTCCCACAAGAGTGCAGACCACGAACCCTTTTAATGTAAAACAACTGGTCTGAAGCCCAAGTGTTTAAACTAAAAGGCTTAGAATGAGTTGCACCAAGAAGTAATAAATACAACTGAGTACTTTTAAGATGACGCAAAAGCAAAATAAATTGGGAAGAAACACAAATACAGTAAAAGCAGATTTTGTTTTTTTTTTCAGAAAGGTAGCAAAAACAGTAGTAAAAACAATTCACATGCAGTGCAAGCTGGCACACTTGAGTATGTAGCAATATTGGTCCACACACAGTTTGAAAAAAATGTAATTAAATTAAAAAGGACTAAAAGCAAGTGCGGAAAGGGTTTATTAGATAGAATGCGGTAAAGAGATGGGACTGTGGGAGTGTCCTAGATCAAATCTACAGTGGGGCGGGCACTGCAAAAGCCACCAAATTTAAACTACAACCAAGAACGGGGGGGGGGGGGTGGGGAAGACAGTTTCAACAGAGCTAGATCTGAGGAATCAGTCCAAATTATAAAACCACAATAAAATGCAGAAAATATACTTAAATCAGCTTATGTCTAGTTGATGAATGCAGACAAATCTCAGTAGCAAGCAACTCTATTTAAAATGATTTATCCAGACAGGGTTTCTCCGAGGACAAATGTGACATTTATGCCTAAAGTGGTGTCCAGTGTGGCTCTTGACCAAACCATTCATCTGGTGACTTTTTATCCAAATCCACAGAACAAGGGGGAGAGAATTCTGCGTTCCTTGGATGTACACGGACCGCTTTGGTTCTACTTGGACAGAACTAAAGCTTTCAGGAAAACAGAGCAATTACTAGTGGCATATGCTGCAGGATCAGCAGCAAAGGCCATCTCAAAGCAGACTATTTCAAAGTGGATAGGCCACTGCATTTGTTTCTGCTATTTTCAACATTGCAAGCCAGTGCCGAAGGGCATTAGGCCACATTCAACCAGAGCTGCAGCCACTTCAGCGGCCTTTCTCAGGGGAGTACCAACCAAAGACATTTTAGAGGCTGCTACTTGTTCAGTGCACACCTTTACAAAGCACTATCATCTGCCACTCTACTCTAAATCCAGGGCAGGCTTTGCCACTGCAATTCTGCAGGGCCTCATAGCCGCTCATAATACTGTTTAGCTCCAGCCTCCCAACCATAGCTTTGGGACTCTACCCAAATGTAATGACTGCAACAGTGAAACACTAAGAACATAGTACAGTTGTATACACTTACCATAAATGTAGATGTTAGTGTATTCACTGTTGCAGTCCAGGTTACCCACCCGCCATCCCCCGCCCCCCCTTTTTTTCTGCTTGAACTTTCCTTCTCTGAATTATACAACCTATGTGGTATATATAAAAATCAATTTTGGCTACCCTTTTAGGGAGCACCTGACATCTGGGGCAAGAAAACTCGAAGAAAATGGCGTCTGCTCCTTCTTTTATACCACTGATGACCTAATGTCAGGGAAGGGGCGACAGCAGCTGATGCAGGACCCAAGACTTTGGAATTCAGGCCGACTGAGGGCAACCTGCCAGCAGGATTACCCAAATGTAATGACTGCAACAGTGAATACACTCGTAACATCTACATTTATGGTAAGTGTACACAACTGTACTTTGTTGTCACTACCTAATGTTCGTCCATGCTTAATCGGGATCCTCCGCACTGGACAGCTTTGGTCGAACTCCACCTTCGGGGCATGAGATCATGAGGATCCTGGTCCATCTGCTCCAAGAGCTGTGGCTTTGGAGGGACTGCGTGGGACATCTCCGGGTCCTTCTGCATTTGAAGTGGAGAGGGTTATGTTAATGTTTCACTGTTGCAGTCATCACACTTGGGTTATTTTGCCAGAGGTAGCCCTCAGTCTTCTCTAATACCAGAGGCTTAGTATTTCTGTCTGTTCCTGTCGCTTCAGTACTGACATCAGGTAGTCAGTGGTATAAAAACAGGCAGCCGATGCCATTACATTCGTCTTTCTTGACGAAGAGCCCGAAGTAGTTCACACGAGTGCCAGTCGGCCTCTACCAGAGAGTTCATTTCTGAAATTGAAGTCTTCTAAAGCTAAGTACCTCGTTAGGGTCTCCTTGCTCTAACCAATGTCAGAAAAAGTTGATCTCGCCTGTGGAAAGCAAATACCACACCGAGATTTCCGTTCTTACTGCGTCACCTGTTTAGGCCAAAACCACGACGTCCCTTGCTGCTGGTTTTTTGCTTTGTTCAATACCTGAACTATTCATCGGGACCTTATTGCAGCTAAATACTTTTGCTCTCAATCTCCATATTCCGAAATGGCTTTAGTAAGCCATCCAACTACTGATCTTCTGAAAAAAAGTAAGGATAAAGACCGACGCAGACTGCACAGGTCCAAAACTGCCGATGTCGCTTCCGTTAAGTTAGTTGCTAGTTTTCCAGTACTCGGGCGCTATGGATTCGCAGGCTGCTACAGAGACCTGTTTTGGAGTCCAGTATGCCGCAAGACTCTGACTACGGAACCTGCGGATGTCTCTACCTTGGATGGGTCTGGAGCCGCTGTGCAAGCACCGGCTTTTGAGGAATTTCTTCACTACCGATATTTGACACTAACAGACTTATTTCATGTCTTCAGTTCTTTCTAAAACTGCCAAGTTTTTAAGGCCCAGAGTATGAGCTATGCCAAAAACGACTACCCATACTCCACTGTCTGCTTCCTTGCCAGTATCACAGATGCTTAAAATGGCGGAAAACCTTACGCTGATTAGGGGAAGCCAGCCTTCCCCTGCTGTAAGGAAAAGACTTGTCCCCAGCAGCTTCATCTGATCAAGAGTCCAACTGTGATGTTTCTGATTATGAAGATATGCCCTTATTTGCTAATAAGAATTTGGATGCAGAGGAATCCATTCCTTCTGCCTGTCCTCCAGAGGATTTTTCTTTTGGTGAAATCCTACATATTTGAGAGAGCATTTCCATTGGGAATGCCAGGATTATCCTCTGTCCAAAGAGACTCAGGAAATTTTTAGATTTACCACAGCACAGGTCCTTAGCCTATCCCTCCTGTTGTGGATGATGTCTTTATGGAATCCAGTCTAACTCCTGATACTTTACCCCCTGCTCCCAGGAAATCTGACAGGTACTACAGAGTCCCTGACTCTCTCTCAAATTTCTTTTCCTACTGCTGACCCAGAGGTCACCTCCCAAGGACCTAAAGGAATAAAAGCAACTACAGCTAAGAATCCCACCCCCTCTGATAGGGATTCCTGAGCGTTGGACAGATGGGGTAAAAAAGTATACACCTCTGCAGCTCTTGCCATTAGTGCATTAAATTGTCAGTTCCCCATGCTGAAATACCAGCAATATACTATGGAACTTAAACAAAAATGATCTACCTTCCCTGACTGTGCAGAAAATAAAGGATTACAGGAGCTTATGTATTCTGCAAGCGGTCAGCAAGCATATCCTGCAGTTTGGGTTTGATGCTAAAGAAGCATCTTGCAGGGCAGCAGTCACAGGTTCTGTACTTAGAAGGTATGCCTGGCTTAAACAGACCTTGCCAGACAATGTCAAATCAAAATTACGGGACTCTCCTCTGAGTAATCTGTTTGGCACCAAAGCAGAAGAGGTTTTAAAGATGAAAGAAAAAGAAGTCTATGCAGACAAAGGTTTTTTGCAAGTACAGCCACCAAGATTCCGTAGACATTGGTCCTTTCCAGCCATCTCAGACTAGACCTAGGGGAAACTGACTTCGCCCCCCCCTCCTCCCCAGACAACAGTCTCAGGGTATGCAGAGATTTAAGCAATGGAGTACCTCCACTTCTAAAACAGGGAGTGCTATAACCCACCCCCTTATGGAAAGACTTCAGAATGACTTCTCAACTCCTCCCCCTCACCTCTGCCCAATTGCTCTTGCCCCTAGGAGGAAAACTTGCCCACCATGCAAAAAACTGGGCCTCCATCACAAACTATCGAATGGTCCTCAACATAGTATCCCAGTGGTACAAGTTTTTTATTTCTACACGCTGCCAACCCCAAAAGTGTTCCCAGATCTTCCTCAAACCAGTGGGCAGAGGCACAAAACCAAGTTCATTCCCTGCTCTCCATAAGGGCAATTCAGCCTGTTCCTGCAGAACAGATAGGCCAAGGTTTTTATTCCAGACTTTTCCTGGTACCCAGAAGAGAGGGCACCTGGTGTCCAATCTTAGATCTATCCATTCTAAACACCTTCCTGATGGTACCAAAATTCAAAATGCTCACCCAACAGCAGCTTCTCCCTATGCTGTCAAAAGATGCCTGGTTAGCCACCCTAGACCTAAAGGAGGCCTATCTGCATATCCCAGTCAGGGACTCCTGCAGGAAATATCTACGTTTCTGGGCAGGATCTATGCATCATCAGTTCTCTGCACTTCCCTTTGGCTTATCCACTGCTCCCAGAGTTTTCACAAAATGCCTGGCTCCAGCCATTGCCGACAACTAAATATTCAAATTTACCCCTACTTGGACGACCAACTGATTCAGGCAGACTGTCAGGAAAAGCTGTTGCAGCACCAATCAAATGTTGCTGACATTTGTAGACCTTCTAACCTCATTGGGGTACACTATCAACGAAAAGAAATCCAAACTAGTCCCCAGTCAAATTCTATTCCTGGAAGCAAGCTTGGACACAGAATCCCAGATGGCATTCCTTACTCCGGAAAAAACAAACCTATACCACCTTAAACTCCAGCTATACTCTTGTTGCATACAGTCTACTCTGAGGCTATCTCTGCTTAACGTACAAGGCCATGTCAAACCCAGAGCTGTTGGACATGCTACACTTATAGAAATCCCAATCCCTCAGAGCCACACGCTCCAGGGATCTAAGGGATCTAAACCTTGTCATCACAGTAAACAAAACATGCTGGAGGAATAGGTTCCTGACCCAGAGGCTCCCCAGACTGCCCATACAATGTCAAGCAGAGCGCCTCCTTGGCCCTCTTCAAAAAGAACCTTGATTATTGGATTGAAGAAAGGAAATTCACTGAGGATCACGTCAGTCGCCCTGCTAGACAGGGGACCAGGGAATTATGGCTAAGCTTTTATAGGCCCTAAGGCCGTTAGCCTAGTACCAACCTGTGAATCTGTCCAACAGGCTACTTCTCACAAATGGCCACCAGAGCCCAGTTATCTGCAAGGAAAATCCTGCAAGATCTAGGGTTCATGGCCTCCTGCATTCTACTAATTCCATGTGCCAGATTGCATATGAGGAAACTTCATTGGTACTTAAAAAGTCTTTAGTGCCAACATTCTCAGGACCTAGAAACTGTCATACCTTTGATACCTTGTCTAAAGAGTTCCTTTGGTGGACAGCATCATGCAACCACAAGGGGCTTCACTTTACACAATCCCGTGCTGTCCAGACCCTAACCACAGATGCATCAGACTATTCCTGGGTTGCACATCTGGATGGCAGGTGCATTCAGGGCCACTGGAGCCCAAATCAAATGTATCTGTACATCAGCCAGAAAGAGATGCTAGCTGTTTAGCACGCTCTAACAGCTTTCAGATCCCTACTCACTCCGAGGCCTCTTCTAATCAAAACAGACAACACCACAGTGATGTGGTACATCAGCAAGCAGGGGGGAACCCATTCTTACCCACTCTGCAGGCTAGCCGTGACCCTTTGGAATATGGCCTCAGCCATGCATAGTTACCTGCAAGCCCAGTTCCTGCCAGCCAAAACTCTCCGGCAGACATCTTAAGCAGTATTCTCCTAGACCTACCCGGGTGGCAATTAAACCACAGCACCTTCATCCTTGTGACCCAGAAATGATTCACCCTGAAAGGGTAGCTCATTTGCCTCCCCCCCCCCTTCTGCACCAGGGAAACTCACAGCAAGGCCTGGAAAGTGGATGCCCTGTCCTTCCACTGTGAAAACCCCTCAATCTATGCATCCCCCCTTCCTCTTCCAGAGTGCTACTCAAAATAAGGGAAGAGAACAAGGGCAATCCTGATTGCCCCAGACTGGCCACGCCAGCACTGGTACCCACTACTGCGCAGTCCATCTCGGTTGCCTCCATGGCACTCTCCCTCGGATTCCAACTTTCCTGACTCTGCAGGAGGGAGAGTTCTTTCATCCACAATTGATTGCACACCCTGAACCTGGCAGCCTGGCTTATTCCTTGACTTCTTCAGTGGCCAGCTTAAGCGAGCAGGTCCTGGATGTTGTACGTGAAGCCAGATGACCCAGTACTACTAAATCCTTTGACAAGTGGAAAAGGTATTGCTCTTGGATCCAGACTAAAGGAGCTGACTCAGCACAGCCATCCTTTCCTCTTATCCTGGATTACCTAGCAAACTTACAGCACAGGGGCATTTCCTTCTCTTCCATTAAAATCCATGCCTCTGCCATCTCTGCACATTACAGCACTGAGCCACCTCTCTTCTCACACCTTCTCATTAAGTGGTTCCTGAGTGGGACTAACAACTTAAGGCCACCAAGAAGAGCCCCTACCCCTGCTTGGGACCTTAACTTTGTGTTGGAAAAGCTCACACCCCCCACCCCCCTTGATCCTGCAGCATCAGCAGAATTAAAATTCCTTTCTTTGAAAACAGCCTTGCTTTTGGCCATCACTTCAGCTAGAAGAGTGAGCTACAAGCACTTATGGTTGTGGAACCCTTCATTATTTTCCATGCTGACAGGGTCTCCCTCAGGACTAACCCAACTTTCATGCCCAAAGTGGTGTCCAGTGTGGCTCTCAACCAATCTATTCATTTGCCCACCTTTTTCCCTAAACCTCAAAATAAGGGGAAAGGATCCTGCATGCTTTTAGATGTGCATAGACAGCTCAGATTCTACCTGGATAGGACTAAACCCTTCAGGAAATCTGACCAGTTACTAGTCAGCTTTGCACCAGGGGCAGAGGGCAAGGCCACATCAAAAACATCTACAAATGGATAGCACAGTGTATCCATTTGTTACAAACACCATCGAAAAATACCCCCACTGGGGTCGGAACACATTACACTAGAGCAACTTCAACCACTACAGCCTTTCAGAGTCCCTACCAGGGACGTTCTGGAAGCTGCAACATGGAGTTATGTTCATACTTTCACCAAACATTACCAATCCAGGGCGGGCTTTGCAACTGCAGTCTTGCAGGACGTACTAGGCAGCCCCAATTCTTCTTGCCTTCCTTTTCCAATTCTTCAGATTTGGGAATCAACCCAAGTGTGATGACTACAACATTGAAACACGAAGAACATAGTACATTTGTGCACACGTACCATAAATGTAGATGTTAGCGTATTCACTGTTGCAGTCCTGCTCTGTGTCTCTGTGTGTCTTCCCCCCCTCTCCCCCCCCCCCTCTCTCTCTCTCTGTCTCCCCCTTACAAGACCATTGGTATTTACATTTTACTGGTGGTGGTATTCCACCATACCTTAGCTCCTGACATTTGGGGCATGAAAAACTGATTTAATGAAGTCTGGTGCCTGTTTTTATACCACTGACTACCTGACGTCAGTCATGAAGCGACAGCAACAGAGACAGAAATACTAAGCCTCTGGTATTCGGGCCGACTGAGGGCTACCCCTGGCAGGATAACCCAAGTGTGATGACTGCAACAGTGACTACACTGTAACGTCTGCATTTATTGTAAGTGTACACAACTGTACTTTCTGCCAACCGTGAATTACCTAGTCTGCCTCCTTCAGATCCTACTCCTATTCCGTCTTCTGTGCCAAAGCCTGCTCATCCTTCACCTCAGGGGCAGCCAGACTCCCAAGAGCTTCCGAGGTTCTCTCCCAGCAGAATTTCCCCCTCTCTTCTGACACCTCCTTGGAGCATCCCACTGAGGAAGTCCCTCTAAAGAGACTGTAAGAGAAGGCACATGGATTCCCCTCAGGGGGGGTCTTTAACAGAAGGCATGGACTTTGAAGGCGAAGGTTCCCCATGATTGGAGACCTCCTTGAAATCTTCTGCCAAAAAGAAGCTTGGTTTACCCAAAGCCCTTTCTCAGAGGAGTCTCTGTTCTTAGACAGGTCAGACCCGAAGGTTTCCATCTTGGTAACCCCTCCTGCAGATGACCTTTATAGACCTGGTCTCCCACAGGGCTTTGAAGGAGCTGGACACCATGGCACCCATACCAAAAAAGCTGACCTTCCTCATTGCCTCTACCGATTTGAACACTGGACAAAAGGTACCCCTGTAGATGCCATGGTTGCTGCTGCCAAACAGAGCATCATTGTCCATCCCTGTAACAGGGAGTCTTTGGTGGTGGACACCTTCAGGAAGTGGGTTTACACATCAGTGACCTTCGCACTGCAATCCCTGAATTATTTGCCCCACTTTATCAGGTTGCAGAGGGACTTACTAAAGGAACTCTTCAGCACTGTCCTGGGGTCCATGTCTCAAGTGGAAACTATTTTCCTCGAATGGCCTCCCTACACTTAATTTCTAACCTCTCCATGCGGTTAATCTTTCACACTGCTGAGGATTCCTAAAGGGCCGCTGGTTGAGGCATTGCCATAAGGATACATGCCTGGATGCGACCGTGACTTTGCGGAACCTTTCAAGGCATCATTCATCAGTGCTTCTTTTGGATGGCCACGCCCTCTCTCTATGTGAAAAAGATGGGAAAACCTAGTCTGCCATTGGAATCAAATTCTGTACCCCACAAAAAAATTTTTCCAGGAATCAACATGGAAGTAAGATTGTGCTTCAGGAAATCGCAGGTCCTTTCCAGGATTCACAGGAAGAGTTTTCCTCTAGAGGTAGAGGGGGAAATTACCAATTTGATAGATGCTGCCCACATGACATAGGAGGTCCGCAGAGCCAAGGACCTTGAGATTCCTTCCCAGACCCTTTCAGTGCCCCTGAGCAATTGCCCCACCCTCCCTTTCTGGAGGCATTTGGGGGTGCATGTTCTTTCACCTAAATGCCTGGCTAGCCATTACAAACTATCATTGGGTGCAAAGAATCCTATCCCAAGGATATTACATTCTATTTTTCAGAACTCCCATTGTAAAGAAAAATGTACCCAATGTTCAACCCAATGAGAGAGATTTAGCAACACAAGAAATCGGAAAGATGCTGGAGAAGTCATCAGAAGGTCCCACCAGACCAAACCAGGATCTGAAATCTACTCAAGCTTCTTTTTAGTGTCAAAGACTGGGACCTGAGACCAGTACTGGATCTAGCCTTCCTAAAACAATTCTGTAAAGAACTTAAAATACCGGATGGTCACGGTGCTGTCCATTCTCTCCGTCTCTGTTTCTCCCCGTTTCAGAAGAATGACTGGATGTACTTGGTAGACCTTACAGACATTTACAGTGTGTTTGTCCGAATGAACGAGCTCTCATAGATTTCGCCACTTCCAGCTGGATGCCATTCATTATCAGTTCAGAGCTCTGCCATTTGTCTCCACAGCCCCCAGGGTGTTCAGCAAATGCATGGCAGTAGTAGCAGCTCACCTGAGACTGCTCTGATTCCGAGCATTTCCTTACCTAGATGACTGGGTCCTGACTCCTTCAACCAGGCAATGACTCCTTCAAGCCAGGGATTATTCGCTTCACCTAGCGAATACACTAGGAATTGCAGTAAATCCCAAAGTCTGAACTACAGCCAGTTTAAGTGATAGATTTTTATAAGCGTGAGTCTAGACATGCTCAGTTGCCTAGCCCTCTTACTTTCACACAGAATTCTGTGCTTGAGATTGCATGTCTGACAAATACTAGCCATGTCTTCACCACCTGCAGAGTTGATTCTCAAAGCACTAGGTTCAGTGGCTGCCACCATAACTTTGCTTCCTACAGCTCCTCTACATATGGGGATTCTTCGTGACCCTAGTAGTACAGTGGTCACTACACGGCTATCCTCTGAGTCTTCCCATCAAGCTGTCTGTAGTGTGCAAAGACTGCCTTTTGTGGTGACCACTCAAGGGACGTCTGGGAAGGACCTCCATTTATTCTTCCTCCCCCATCACCACATTGACCATGGATGCATCAAAGTTATGGATGGGCATTACTTGAGCCGAATTGTTCAAGGCACATGGTCGACACAGGAAGCCAGTATGCATGTAAATGTTGCAGAGATGAATGGTGCTCCCTTAACATTGCAAGCCTTACAGAATTTTTTCCTGTAGGGACAATTGCAATTCAAACAGACATGTCCATAGTTTGGTACATCAGCAAACAAGGGGGGGATCCAGATCTTACCCCTTCTGTCAAGAAGCTGTGAGAAATTGGCAATGGGTGATCTCTAATCACTTTATAGTAGCAACGCATATTCCAGGGTACTCCAGCATTCTAGCAGACTGGCTCAGCAGAACCATCCTGCTGCCTCACAAGTGGTCTCTAAACCAGTCTGTGGCAAATGTGATCTTCCTCAAATGGAGTCAACCTTGCTGTGATCTCTTTGCATTCACTTTCAGCAACAAATGCAGCAGGCTTTTTTTCCCCCCTGATCCCTCCTCATGGGCAGTCACCAAGAGCTGCTAGAGTCCATGTTTGGCCCTCTGGTCTCCTTTTGTGTGTACCCCTCCTCATTCCCAAATTTCTACAGAAGGTGGAGAGGTTGAAGAGCAAACTGATCCTCATTGCACCCTTCTTGCCTCGACAGGTTTGGTTCCCTTTTCTTTGGTCTCACCTGATAAGTTCTCCCTGGATGCTGGACCCAAGTCCAGACCTTCTTTCTCACCCCTCAGGACAAACTCATCCAGATTTGACAGGCCTCAAATTAACCACATGATTTCTCCAGTTCCAGTGATGGCTAGACTTTCCAGGCTTTCCACTCCAGTAAAAGTAATTCTGATCTGTTCACTTAAAGCTTCCACCAGAAAGGTTTACAAAAGCAAATGGAAGAGAGGCTCCGTTTGGGCTCAAAAAAAATATGGATACTTTTACCACCTTCATTCTAGCAGTTTTTGATTTCCTTGCTTTGGTTTTTCAGAATGGAGCAGGCTATTCCAATGTCGAAGTACAGTTGGCAGACATTTCCAAATACCACATAGGTGAAAGTTCTTTATCCTTGGCTTCTTCCAAATTATGCAAGACCTTTCTTAGTGGTACCTTCTTCTTTAGACCCCTGTTTAAAGAACCCACTCCTCTGTGGGATCTTACTATGGTCTTATATAAGCTCTAGTTTGCTCTCCCTTCAAACCTTCTGCCAAAATAGATATTTGTATCACTCTTGGTGGCCATAACGTCAGCCAGGAGAACTTCCAAATTACAAGCACACTCTTCCAAACCTCTGTATTTGATTTCCACAGTGTCAGGGTCGCCCTATATACAAATTTGGCCTGTCTACCAAAAGTTGCCTCTTAGTGTTTCAATCTCCCTGTATTCTTTTCCTAATTTTGAAAAGGGTGAATATACCCCTTCCCTGTTAGATGTACATAGCCAGTTACACTTTTATTTGGACAAAGCAAAAGCCTTCAGAATATCTGACAAACTTTATTTCATTTTCAAAGACTAAGATGGGGGAAACCTGTATCTAAAGTAACCTTAGCCAAATGGATTACAGCTAAAAGGTACACTCTGTCCCACAAGTTGAACAAATGAAAATGACAACATCAGATAAAATAGTTATTTACTCGCTATAACTTTCATCTTTGCTGTCAATTTCCAGGTCTGGAGGACGGGGGCGTTGTGGCTGGGAGAGAAGCTGCATGGTCTGATCCTGAAGCTGTGGAGGTGGCTGGGTTGGATCAGAGGTTTGAATCCAAGCCAGGTTGACGAAGAATGAAGATGGGACAACACAGGTGGCACATTATGATGAGCCCATTGATATTTATTTCCTTGTCTGCTGAAAAATTAATTCCTTTATGTATCGTACCACAGACATTTGGACTGATACTTGCCAAACTCGCAACTTTGGTTTGTTTACTGACATCACTCCGTGTTTCACACGTTCACTTCCCATTAACTAGTAAATATAATAGGTACACCACCACATTCAGTTCTTTTAAACTTTTTCTAAACGCCAGTGGAGATGCTGTTGTGTGAATTGGTTCAAAGCCACCATGCAGTCAGGTACATTTTTCTTTGGATGTCAAACTGTTGTCACCAGCCTTCATCAGTCTTTGTGATCTCCCTCCCCTGGAGCCAAACTCATTGCAGAGTTTGACAATGGATGCTTTGCTTGCAGTGGCAGGTCACCTAGATATTTCCACTTTATATGCAGAGTATATGACCCTTTTGAGGGAGACATTAAGCAACCATTTGGAGTTGAGCAGTTTTGTTTACCCTGGTGGCCAGGGAGACACAGCCATCCTCTTTGCATGTCCTTAGACCAGGGTTGCACCAGGGAGGGAAGGGCTCATGTTTTTCAAGTAGGTACTTTCAAAATGTACCAACAGCCACATTGATGTCCTTCAAGGATGCATCTGCAGTCCTAACATATGGGTTGTCCTGCCTCAGGCAGCCCTTCGGTCGGCCGGATTCCAAAGTCTGGGTCTGGCTTCGGCTGATGTCGCACTCCACCCGACGTCATAGCTGCTGTGGTATAAAGGCATCAGCAGACGCCATTTTCCTCTGTCTTTCTTGCCGCGCGGTGCCCGAAGCAGAAGCTGTTCAAGTGCCGGTCGGTCAGATCCAGAGATTTCTACTACCGAAGACTTCTAAAAAGCTAAGTACCCCGTTGGGGGCTCTTTCTTGCCTCAGACTATGTCAGACAAAGTAAATAATTGTTAAACTTGTGGGAAACAAATACCTCATAAGGATTTCCACTCTTACTGCCTTCCTTGTTTAGGCCCGGACCACGACGTATCAGCTTGTTTAGCCTGTGCTTCTTTCAACCGACGGATGCTTAGACGTCGGTCGTAGTTTGCAGAGGAGTTTTTTGGTCCCGCTTTTGCTTACAAAATGCCGTCTGAGACGCCGACAGCACAATTAGTTAAACGCAAGGAAAAGGACCGACACTCGCGGTCCGCGGTTTTGGCTGAAACCACGGTTAGGCCAACCGCGAGTGTCTGTCAGCTGAAACAGAGTCCTGGGTTCTTCCTTCGGACGAAAACAGGCCTCCGGTAGCCGAGGCTTCACAGAGCATGGTTGAATCGGCTTCAGAAACTGTTCCTACTGAAGCAAGCACCCAGGATTTATCAGATACTATTCCTTTAGACATGTGTACCCCTGCACGTGGGGCTGCTAGACCCCCTGCATCCATGTCTATCAAGGCTTTTGCCAGGGCTAAAGCAGCTAAATCTTCTAAGGCCTTACCTGCTAAAATACCTTCACACAGGCCTGCCTCTAGTTCTCAAATGCTCAGCCTGGCTGAGGATCTCATTTCTTTGATCAGGGGATCCCAACCTCACCCAGACAGGGCCTCTCAACCCCCTCCAGAGAAGAGGCCTAGGACTGAACCCCCGGAACCTGTTTCCACAGACAATTCCTCGGATGACTCAGATGTCTCAGACCCTCAGGAAGGCCCATATTCTCCTTATGAGGATTCTGATGCAGAAGATTCCATTCCTTCCGCTTCTCCTGAAGAATTTTCTTTTGTGGGAAACCTTACATGCTATGAGGGAACACTTTCAATGGCAGGGCCAGGATTTTTCAGATTCAAGGAAAAGGCTAAGGACCTTTTTACACTTACCACAGCATAGGCCTTTAGCCATTCCTCCAGTACTAACAGTTGTTGACGATGCATATAATGATGCCTGTACTGCCTCTGATTCTCTTCCTGACAGATATTACAGGGTCCCGGACACACACTACCATTTGTATAAGGCTCCTGTGGCAGATCCTGAAACCATTTCACAGGGCCCGAAGGCTGTGGCAGCTGCCTCTGCCAAAAATTCCCTCCCCTCTGAAAGGGAATCTAGAGCATTAGAGAGATGGGGTAAAAAGGTTTATACTTCTGCTACTCTTCCGGCCAGTCAATTCCACATGATTCAGTACCAGGAATTTTTGTTAGACCAGCTAAATAAAAAAAACTGTCCTCCCCTGAACCTATAGACCGCAAGTCCCTTCAGGAATTGGTACATAACTCTCAGCAGGTCAGTAACCATTTTTTAAAATGTGGCTATGATGCACTGGAGTCTTCCTTTAGATCAGCTATGACTGGAACAGTGATTCGAAGGCATGCTTGGTTAAAAGAACAATCCTTACCAGATCATGTTAAGTCAAAACTCCTAGATGCCCCTATGGAGAAACAGTTTGTTTGGCTCCCCTGCACAGGAGGTTCTAAAGAAGGTGGAGGAAAAAGCTAAATCTGTCCAAACAGTCAAGGATTTCTTACAGGTCCAACCTCCGAGGTTTAGCAGAAATTGGCCTTCGAAGAATTGGTCCTTTCCAGACACCTCTAGAGCACAGAGAGGCAGAAATAGACTCCCAAGAGGCAGAGGGCAGTCCAGGGGTGCCTACAGGGGACGTCAGTGGCAACCTACCAATCGGAGAAGTACTGCCACAGATTCAACTACAACCACTTCCACTGGACAGACACAATGACTTGGCTCTGATTCCGCCTACCAGGGAACAACTGGAAGCACCCTTGGGCGGAAAACTAGCTTTATTCTCCCACAACTGGCATTACATTACAGGAGACAAATGGACTTTACAAACAATAGACAAAGGCTACAGGTTTCACTTCCACACTCTGCCAAAAGAGAGAGGAATGCCAAACCTACCACCAAGCCAAAAAACAGACGCTCTAAGACAAATCAACAACTTACTAAGGATGAGAGCTATAGAAAAGGTACTCCCTATGGAACAAGGCCAAGGATTTTACTCCAGGCTTTTCCTTGTACCAAGAAAAGAAAATCAATGGAGACCTATTCTCGACTTGTCCGCTCTGAACACATACCTCATTGTTCCAAAATTCAAAATGCTGACCCTCCAGCAACTTCTTCCCATGCTGGGCAAGGAGTCTTGGCTGGTGACTCTAGATCTCAGAGGCATACCTGCACGTCCCTATACGACCAGATTGCAGAAGACACCTCAGATTTCTTGCAGGATCAGAGCATTATCAATACTCAGCATTGCCCTTTGGCTTATCTACTGCGCCCAGAGTATTCACAAAATGCCTGGCATCAGTAATTGCTCATTGCAGGCTTCAGGGAATTCAAATTTACCCATACCTGGACGACTGCCTAATACAAGCGGACAACAAGGCAAAATTAACAAAAGATTTGGAAAAGGTCATACAATTGTTACAAGCCTTGGGATACACAGTCAACATGCAAAAATAAAGACTAGTACCATCCCACAGGATAACATTCTTGGGTGCAGAACTGGATACATCAACTCAGATGGCTTTTCTCACAGAAGAAAAACAAAAGCAACTCCCAGTATATTTCATGACATTAACACAAACTAAGCTTACTGCAAGGAAAGTCCTGCAAGCCCTGGGTTACATGGCATCCTGCATAATATTGATTCCGCATGCCAGACTGCATATGAGAAAGTTGCAATGGTACCTAAGGAATGTATGGTCTCAACACAAGCACAGTCTAGAAGCCCAGATTCCAATAATTCCATGCCTGAAGCAAGAATTCCAGTGGTGGGCTCAGGCCTGTCGGTTGAACAGAGGACTGCCTTTCCACAAACCTCATACAATCCAGACTATCACCACGGACGCCTCAGACCTAGGCTGGGGGGCACACATGGTGGACAAGTGCATACAAGGCCTATGGACCCAAGACCAGCTGAATCTACACATAAATCTAAAGGAGATGCTGGCAGTGAAACATGCAATCCAAGCATTCCGACCATTCCTTCAACAAGGTCACTTGCTGATAAGGACAGACGATACCACAGTCATGTGGTACATCAACAAACAGGGAGGTACACACTCATATCCTCTATGCCAGATGGCAATGGACTTGTGGAATGTGGCCCTGAATCTCAACATTCAACTCCAGGCCAGATTTGTACCAGGAAAAGAAAATTCACTAGCAGACACCTTAAGCAGAACTACCACGGATGCTCACGAATGGATGCTGCATCCAGATATCTTCAAAACCATAACAAAGAAATGGGGACTATCGCCTCCCCACACAACCACCAATTGAAGAAATTCTGCACAAGAGCATACCACCCACTTGCTTGGAGGGTGGACTCCCTTTTCTTCAGCTGGAAAAACCTGACAGCATATGCATTCCCACCTCTTCATTTGATGTACAAAGTCCTACTTAAGATCAAAGAGGATCAGCCAAGGGTAATCCTGATAGCTCCAGACTGGCCGAGGCAACATTGGTACCCGCTGCTGAGAAGCATGTCTCGGATACACGCATGGCCTCTACCTCTATGTCCCTTACTCCTACCACAGAACAACTACAAGATCCTACATCCAAACTTGAAAACACTGCAGCTAGCTGCTTGGAATATTGCATAAGACAAAATAACCCAGATTTATCTCAGAGGGTTAAGGACATTATCCTGGAGGAGACCCTCCACAAGGAAAACTTATTCAGCCAAATGGAAAAAATACCTCATGTGGAGTGCAGCAAAGGGGGAAAATGTCTCACTGGCAAACATAGCACACATCCTGGAATACTTAGCAGAACTGTTCCACAATGGCCTGTCCTACTCCTCCATTAAGATCCATGCATCAGCAATGTCGGCAGAATACAACATGGATCCTCCTGTCTTCTCTCATCCTCTACTCAGACAGTTCTTGAGAGGAATCCAAAAACGTAAAGCCTCCAAGGAAACCACCTTTACCTACATGGGATCTCAACTTTGTGCTGGAAAAGCTAACACTTCCCCCTTTTGAACCGGCAGCAACAGCAGATTTTACAGTTCTTGTCTTGGAAAACTGCTTTCCTGCTAGCAGTTACTTCAGCAAGAAGGGTATCTGAATTACAGGCATTAATGGCAGTACAGCCCTTCCTTATCTTCCATCAGGATAGAGCGTCTCTGAGGACCAACCCTACCTTCATGCTAAAAGTGGTCTCCAGAGTATCATTGAACCAGGCAATTCATTTACCTACATTCTTCCCCAACCCACAGAACAGGGGGGAAAGACTGCTACATACCTTGGATGTGCACAGACAATTACGCTACTACCTGGACAGAACTAAAACCAACAGAAAAACTGACCAACTTTTGGTAGCATATGCAACAGGAATACAAGGAAAAGCAATTTCAAAACAGACAATCTCAAAATGGATAGGAAATTGCATACGATTTTGCTATTCTTTTCATGGAAAGACAACTCCTGAAAACATCAGACCTCATGCCACAAGAGCTACAGCCACCACTACAGCTTTCCTACGAGGAGTGGCTACCAAAGACATTTTAGAAGCTGCTACTTGGAGCTCCGTGCATACATTTGCCAAGCATTATAACCTTCCTTTATACTCCAGATCCCGAGCAGGTTTTGCAACTGCTGTGTTGCGAGGGATTTTGACTACACCATCTTTATCTTAGTGCCTCCTCCCCCAGTTTGGCTATGGTACTCTACCCATATGTTAGGACTGCAGATGCATCCTTGAAGGACATAGTACAGTTTTGTACCTACCATAAATGTAGATGTCAGATAGCTAGCTGGGGGAAATTATTATGGTGTATTTGTTTTTGTATGTGTATGTATGTATATGTATATGTGTGTGTGTGTATGTATGTATGTATGTATGTGTATATATGTATATATATATATATATATATATATATATGTAATGTATGTGTGCATATATATATATATATATATATATATATATATATATATTTATATTTATATTTATTTATATATTTTTTTTGCTCTCTACTGTTTGGAATTATTTGCATTTATCCAAATTTAGCCTTCCTAGAGGGCACCAGGCATCTGGGGCAAGAAACACTGAGGAAAATGGCGTCAGCTGATGCCTTTATACCACAGCAGCTATGACGTTGGGTGGAGTGCGACATCAGCCGAAGCCAGACCCAGACTTTGGAATCCGGCCGACCGAAGGGCTGCCTGAGGCAGGACAACCCATATGTTAGGACTGCAGATGCATACCTATCGGACATCTACATTTATGGTAGGTACAAAACTGTACTTTTTTCTTGTCAGATGGCTAATATCCTGCCTCCTGCTGTGGTCAAGACTCGCTTCCTTACAGAAGTGGGCGTTTCCATTATTTGAGTCAGGAATGCCTTCACTGTAGACTGTGCTGTGGCCACTTAGGTTTCTATGCTCACCTCCACCAAATGTTATTGTTTTAATTGTATTTCCAAATATGGGACAGTTCACAGAGATGCAATGTGTAAGGACTATGTTTTTCTGCCAGATAAAATTTTATCAGGAAAAGTGTTTGACATTCAGTTTAACAGCTGCATTCTTACTATATCAGATGATTTAGAAGAGAATGTTCCTTCTTAGGCCAAGAATTTCCATACAACTTGCATACCCCTAAAACTACCTTGGTCAATGGGGAGCTCCCGATCAACTTGGCCCTCAACTCACCCTCTTCCCCTCCAAAATTTACTTTGTCCAGAATTGTTGAGCAAAGAAATTGATATGGCTTCAGTTCCATGCAAGTCATTTGTATACCTGATTTTGAGATTGAGGAGATGCCTTGCGCAAGGTCATTTTATGAAAAGTGAGCATAACAAGAGGCCTGGTATTGATCTTTGTTACTTTTGTAGTACAGAGTTGGAAAATAAAAGATGTTCTTCGTGTTTCACTGTTGCAGTCATCACACTTGAGTCATCTGCCTCCATGTAGCCCTCAGTTTGCCCGAATACCATAGTCCTAGGATTTCTGCGTCTGATGCTGTCGCTTCTTCCATGACATCAAGTCATCTGGGGTATAAAACAGGCAGACATTACATCAGCCTTTCTGCCGAGAAGGAGCCCAAAGCAGAAGCAGTTCGCAAGTGCTGGTTGGCTGCTACCTGAAATTTTCATTTCAGAGTTTGTAATCCTGAAGTCTTCTAAAGCTAAGTACCCCTTAAGGGATCCTTTTTTCTTGCTCTAACAGATGTCAGAAAAAGTTAAGTTGTCTTGCCTGTGGAAAGCAAATACCTCCAGAGATTTTCATTCTTACTGCCTCACCTGTTTAGGCCCAGACCACAAAGTCCCTCACTGTCTGTTTTGTGCCTTGTTTAGCGCCCGTATTCTGAAATGGCTTCAATAAGCCATCTTACCACCGATCTTCCGAAAAAATGTAAAGAAAGACCGAGACAGACCACATGGGTCCAAAACTTCCGACGACTGTTCGTTAAGCTAGTTGCCAGTCTGCCAGTACTCTGGCAACTTTGCAGCCCCTTATGCCTGCTTCTACAGATTCACAGGCCTCTGCTGTGACCCATTCAGAGTCCGGGATGCAGCGAGATGCTTCTTCAACTATGGAACCTGCAGTTGTCTCTACCTTGGATGGATCCGGAGCTGCTGTGCAGGCACCGGCTACTGAGTGTGTATTCTGACCTACCGATGTTCAAATTAAACAGACTTCGTTTTTAGCTAAAACTACTGAGTTTCTGAGGCCCAGAGTATGCAGTACACCTAGAAAACAGATGACCAAAGCTCAAGCTCCCATGCCACAAAAACAAATGCTTAGAATGGCTAAAGACCTTATTACCCTAACTAGGGAAGCCAGCCTTCCCTTGCCAAAACAAAGAATTGAGTTTCATTCTGATTCTACAGGCCAGGAGCCCAATGACACTGACCCTTCTGATTATGAGGACATGCCCTTGTCAACTTGTGAGGATTCAGATGCAGAGAACTCCATTCCCTCTGCCTCTCCTCCAGAGGATTTTTCTTTTGGAGAAACCTTGTATACTTTTAAGACAGCATTTCCGCTGGGAATGCCAGGACAACCCTCAGTCCAGAATTTTCAGAGTTGCCTCAGTACAGGCCTCTAGCTATACCCCTTGTCCTGGATGTTGTAGATGATTTTTATGGAATCCAGTCTTACTCCAGCTACCTTACCCCCGGCCCCTAGGAAACCTGACCGCTTCTACAGAGTACCCGATTCCCACAAATTTCTCCAAGAATCCTGCGGTTCCAGAGAATTTCCCAGGGGCCTAAAGGTATTAAGGCTACCACAGCCAAAAATCCTCCCCCTTCAGACAGCGATTCCAGAGCTTTAGACAGATGGGGTAAAAAGGTATATACCTCTGCAACTCTTGCCATCAGGGCATTGAATTGTCAGTTTCACATGTTGAAGTGCCAGCAGCATATTATGGAACTAATTAAACAAAAAATGGTGTTAATTCCAGATTGTGCAGAAAATTAAAGATTTGCAAGAGCTAATGCATTGTACAAACAAAGTTAGTAAGCATACTTTGCAGTGTGGCTTTGCCCTAGAAGCATCTTGCAGGGCTGCAGTGACTGGGTCTGTACAGAGAAGGCATGCTTGGATGAAGCAACAAACCTTGCCAGATCATGTCAAATCCAAATTACTAGACGCGCCTTTAAATAAGGACCGTTTATTTGGCACCAGAGCAGAAGAGTTTCTTAAATATGGAAGAAAAAGCTAAATCTATGCAAACTGTTAGGAGTTTTTACATGTGCAACCACCTAGATTCAGTAGGCATTGGCCTTCTAAAAACTGTTTTTTTCCAGCCCCTTCCTGGCTTTCTCAGACCAAACCCAGGGGAACAGGCCACCCAGACTACAGTCTCAGGGTATACAGAGATCTAAACAATGGAGTGCCCCCACCTCAAAAACGGGGCGTGGTAAGCCACCCCCTTATGGAAAAAGTACACTGACACTTCAGTTATTCTTCCCAGCCCTGCCCAATTACTTGTGCCCCTAGGAGGAAAACTTGCCCTTCATGCAAAAAAGTTGGATGTCTGTTACTCAGGACAGATGGGTCCTAAATATTGTATCCCAGGGGTACAGATTCTACTTCCAAACACTGCCAACCCCAAGTGGGTTTCCAGACCTTCCTCCAAACCAGTGAGCAGAGGCTCAAAAGCAAGTACTTTCCCTGCCCAATATCAGAGCTATTCAGCCTGTTCCAGTAAAACAAAGGGGGCAGGGTTTCTACTCCAGACATTTCCTGGTACCCAGAAAAGAGGGCTCTTGGCACCCAATCCTGGATCTATCAACTCTCTACACCTTTCTGGTGGTCCCAAAATTCAAGATGCTTACCCTGCAATAGCTTCTCCTTATCTGCACATCCCCATAAGGGAGTCATGCAGAAAATATCTACGTTTCAGGGCAGGCTCTATGCACCATCAGTTCTCTGCACTTCCTTTGGCTAATCTACTGCGTCCAGAGTATTCACAAAGTGCCTGGCTCTGGCCATTGCATACTGCAGGCAGAGGAATATCCACATTTTCCCATACTTGACGACTGCCTGATGCAGACGGTCAGGAATTGATACTTCAGCACCTTTCATTTGTAAAAAGCCTTCGCACTTCAACGAACCATCAACAAAAATAAATCGCAGCTGGTGCCCAGTCAAAATATTGTATTCCTGGGGAGCAAGCTTGGACACAACTTCCCAGATGGAATTTCTCACTTCAGACGTCAGTGGTACTTGGTCTTTGGTGCCAGCATTCTCAGGACCTGGAAATAGTCATTCAAATCATACCTTGTCTAAGGATAGAGATGTCCTTCAAGGATGCATCTGCAGTCCTTACAAATGGGTTGTCCTGTCAGGCAGCCCTTCGGTCGGCCGGATTCCAAAGTCTGGGTCTGGCCTCGGCTGGTGTCGCACTCCACCCGACGTAATCTCTGCTGGTCTTCGGGTATAAAGGCATCAGCCGACGCCATTTTCCTCAGTGTTTCTTGCCCCAGTCTTTCTTGCCGCGTGGCGCCCGAAGCAGAAGCTGTTCGCAAGTGCCGGTGGGTCAGATCCAGAGATTACTACTACCGAATACTACTTCGAAGACTTCTAAAAAGCTAAGTACCCCGTTGGGGACTCTCTCTTGCCTCAGCCGATGTCAGAAAAAGTGAATAACTGTTTAACTTGTGGGAAACAAATACCTCATAAAGATTTCCACTGTTACTGCTTACCTTGTTTAGGCCCAGACCACGACGTAGCAGCTTGCTTAGCCTGTGCTTCCTTCAACCGACGAACGCTTAGGCGTCGGTCGGAGTTTGCTGAACAGTTTTTCGGCTCAGATTTTGCGTAAATTATGCAGTCGGATCCTCCGACTACTCAAATTGTTAAGAAACGCAAAGAAAAGGACCGACACCGCGGTTAAGCAAACCGCGAGTGTCTCTGTTTCGCCCGAAACCGAGCAAACGGGTCAATCTTCAGCCGAATCCATGACTACTACCGAGGCCCCTACTACCCTAGTTGAATCGGCCTCTGAAGTTTTGCCTACTAATGTGGTTTCTCTAGAATTATCGGACACCATCCCTTTGGATGTCTCTACCCCAGCACGTGGTGCTGCTAGGCCTCCTGCAGCCATGTCTATAAAGGCCTTTGCCAGGGCTAAAGCAGCCAAAACTGCCAAGTCTGTGCCTGTTAAGCCCCCCTCTCACAGGCCCAGTTCCAGTTCCCAAATGCTTACTCTGGCAGAGGATCTCATCTCTTTAATAAGGGGATCCCAATCTCACCCAGACAGGGCCTCTCAACCTCCAGAAAAGAGACCTAGAACAGAGCCCCCTGAGCCAGTGTCCTCAGATGACTCTTCTGATGATGCAGACAATACAGACCATCCAGAGGCTCCTTTTTCTACTTATGAAGATTCCGATGCTGAAGAATCTATTTCTTCTGCCTCTCCACCAGAGGAATTTTCCTTTGGAGAAACCTTACATGCCATGAGAGAGCAATTCCAATGGCAGGGACAAGATTTCTCAGATTCAAGAAAAGGCTTAGGACCTTTTTACACTTACCGCAACATAGGCCCTTAGCTATACCTCCAGTTCTTCCTGTTGTGGATGATGCATTTAATGATGCTTGCACTGCTCCTGATACTTTACCTCCAGCCCCTGCTAAGCCCGATAGGTTTTACAGAGTACCGGACACTCATCACCACTTATACAAGGCTCCTTTTGCAGATCCTGAGACTATCTCCCAGGGGCCTAAGGCAGTAGCTTCAACCTCAGCGAAAAACCCTCTCCCTTCTGAAAGGGAATCCAGGTCCTTAGAGAGATGGGGTAAAAAAGTATACACCTCTGCTACTCTCTCAGCTAGAGCTTTGAACTGTCAGTTTCATATGATCCAATACCAAGAGTTTATGCTTGATCAGTTAACTAAGAAACTGTCCTCTGATGATTCCTTAGATAAGAAATATGTTCTAGAAATGGTAAATAACATTCAGCAGGTTAGTAACCATTCTTTAAAATGTGGCTATGATGCACTGGAGGCTTCATTTAGATCAGCCATGACTGGCACAGGTATAAGAAGGCATGCATGGTTGAAAGAACAGGTCTTGCCGGATCATGTTAAAGCAAAGCTATTGGATGCTCCTATGGATAAGGTCAGTCTATTTGGTTCTCCTGCCCAACAAGTAATGAAGAAAATGGAAGAGAAGGCAAAATCTGTACAAACAGTTAAAGATTTCTTACAGGTTCAGCCCCCAAGGTTTAGCAGGAACTGGCCTTCCAAAAATTGGTCCTTTCCAGACTCCTCTAAAACTCAGAGGCAGGAATAGACGTTCCAGAGGCAGAAATCAATCCAGAGGAGGTGCCTACAGGGGACGCCAGTGGCAAGGCAATAATCAACGAGGCACAGATACAACCACTACCACTGCAGCACCCTTAGGCGGAAAGTTAGCCTTATTTTCAAAAAACTGGCACTATATCACAAGAGACAAGTGGATTTTGCAAACTATAGACCAAGGCTACAGGTTTCATTTCCACACCTTACCAGTAAAAAGAGGAATGCCAAACCTTCCACCAAATCAAAAGACAGAAGCTCTAAAACAAATAGCTCAATTAACAAAGATGAGAGCTGTGGAAAGGGTACCACCTACAGAACAGGGCAAGGGATTTTACTCCAGACTCTTCCTAGTACCAAGAAAAGAGAAAAGTTGGAGACCTATTCTCGACCTGTCCGCTTTAAACACATTCATCATTGTTCCAAAATTCAAAATGCTGACCCTACAGCAACTTCTTCCCATGCTGGGCAAGGAGTATTGGCTGGTAACTCTAGATCTCAAGGAGGCATACCTGCACGTCCCCATACGACCAAATTGCAGAAGATACCTCAGATTTCTTGCAGGATCAGAGCACTGTCAATTCTCAGCATTGCCCTTTGGCTTATCTACTGCGCCCAGAGTGTTCACGAAATGCCTGGCATGAGTAATCGCTCATTGCAGGCTTCAGGGAATCCAAATTTATCCATACCTGGACGACTGCCTGATGCAAGCGGACAACAAAAGCAAGCTGACACAAGACTTACAAAGAGTCATTTGCTTACTACAAGCCCTGGGATACACAGTCAATTTAAAAAAGTCAAGACTGATACCATCCCAAACAAGAACATTCTTGGTGCAGAATTGGACACAGTAAAACAGATGGCATTCCTAACTGCAGAAAAACAAGAACAACTTCCTTTTTACTTCTTGGCATTAACAAAGCAGAACAAACTAACAGCAAGGAAAGTACTGCAGGCCTTGGGCTTCATGGCATCCTGCATAATCCTGGTCCCCCATGCCAGACTGCATATGAGAAAGCTACAGTGGTACCTAAAGAATTTATGGTCTCAACACAGGCACAGCTTAGAAACCGAAATACCACTAATCCCATGTCTGAAACAAGAGTTCCTATGGTGGGCTCAGGCATGCCAGTCAAACCCAGGTTTGTCCTTCCACAACATTCAAACAAGCCAAACCATCACAACGGACGCCTCAGACCTCGGTTGGGGGCCCACATGCTGGACAAGTGCATTCAAGGCTTATGGACTCCAGATCAGCTGCACCTGCACATAAATCAAAAAGAAATGCTGGCAGTAAAACTAGCAATCCAGAATTTCAGACCATTCCTCAAAGAAGGCCAATTGATAAGGACAGACAACACCACAGTCATGTGGTACATCAACAAACAGGGAGGCACTCATTCATACCCCCTATGCCGAATGGCTCTGGACCTATGGAATATGGCTCTGAGCTACAACATTGTTACAGGCAATATTTGTACCGGGAAAAGAAAACATCCTAGCAGACATGTTAAGCAGAACTACCTCGGATGCTCACGAATGGATGCTACACCCGGACATCTTCAAGGCCATCACAAAGAAATGGGGAATGCCACAAATGGATCTATTCGCATCCCCACTCAATAACCAGCTCAAGAAATTTTGCACAAGGACATACCACCCACTTGCTTGGAAGGTTGACTCTCTATCCTTCAGTTGGAAAGGCCTGACAGCATATGCATTTCCACCTCTTCCTTTGATGCACAAGGTACTACTGAAAATCAAAGAGGAACGTCCAAGGATAATTCTGATAACTCCAAATTGGCCAAGACAACATTGGTATCCATTGCTGAGGAGCATGTCTCTGGGGGGAAACGTGGACACTACCCCTGATTCCTTTGATGTTAACTCAGAGCGACTACAACATCCTGCATCCAAACCTGAAAACTCTGCAACTGACTGCCTGGAACATTACATAAGAGCAACTAACCCAGATTTATCCCAAAGGGTTAAAGACATTATCCTTGAGGCCCGCAGACCTTCAACAAGAAGGAACTATGCAGGAAAATGGAAAAGGTTTGTCATTTGGAGTACTGAAAGAGGGAAAGATGTGTCAAAGGTAGATATTGCCAACATCCTGGAGTATTTGGCAGAGCTTCTCCATACAGGCCTGTCCTATTCCTCCATCAAGATACATGCATCAGCTATTTCTGCAGAATACAGCTTCGATCCCCCTGTCTTCTCACATCCTCTACTCAGGCAGTTCCTGAGAGGAATTAAGAATGTAAAACCTCCTAGGAAACCACCATTACCAGCATGGGACTTTAACTTTGTGCTAGAAAAATTGACACTCCCTCCATTCGAACCAGCAGCAACAGCAGATCTTCAACACCTATCCTGGAAAACTGCTTTTCTACTGGCAATTACTTCAGCAAGAAGGGTTTCGGAACTACAGACTTTAATGGCAGTACAACCCTTCCTAATCTTCCATCAAGATAGTGTCCATGAGAACTAATCCTACATTTATGCCTAAGGTGGTATCCAGAGTGTCTCTAAACCAGGCAGTCCACCTACCTACCTTCTTTCCCAACCCACAGAACAGGGGGGAAAGACTGCTACATACCTTGGATGTACATAGACAGTTGCGCTACCTGGACAGAACAAAGGGCAATAGAAAAACTGACCAGCTGCTAGTAGCTTATGCAACAGGAAGGGAAGGAAAAGCAATTTCCAAACAGACAGTCTCAAAGTGGATAGGAAATTGCATAAGATTCTGTTACTCCTACCATGGAAAGCAAATTCCACAGAACATAAGACCTCATTCTACAAGGGCTACAGCCACTACCACAGCTTTCTTACGAGGAGTGGCTACCAAGGACATTGAGGCTGCTACTTGGACCTCCGTGCATACATTTGCCAAGCATTATAACTTACCTCTATACTCTAGATCCCGAGCAGGGTTTGCCACTGCTGTTTTGCAAGGGATCCTTACTACACCATAATTCTTCTTCCTCCTCCCCTAGTTTGGCTATGGTATTCTACCCATTTGTAAGGACTGCAGATGCATCCTTGAAGGACATAGTACAGTTTTGTACCTACCATAAATGTAGATGTCCGAACAGGATAGCATCTGCAGTCAGGATTACCCACCCTCCTTCCCTCTGTGGTACTCCTAGGGTATTTGCCCACCTAATAGCTAGCTGGGGGGGGATCTCTTATGGTGTATTTGTTTGTATATATGTACATACATGCTTATTTTTTGTGTTTGCCTTCTACTTTTTGGAAACATTGGCATTTACCCAAAAATTTAGCTATCCAAGAGGGCAACTGGCATCTGGGGCAAGAAACACTGAGGAAAATGGCGTTGGCTGATGCCTTTATACCCGAAGACCAGCAGAGATGACGTCGGGTGGAGTGCGACACCAGCCGAGGCCAGACCCAGACTTTGGAATCCGGCCGACCGAAGGGCTGCCTGACGACAGGACAACCCATTTGTAAGGACTGCAGATGCTATCCTGTTCGGACATCTACATTTATGGTAGGTACAAAACTGTACTTTCCTTTGGTGTGCAGAAGCTTGCAACCACAACAAGGGACTGCTTTTCACTCAACCCCTCACCACCCAAACCCTGACAACAGACTCAGACTATGCATGGGGGCCTCACATGGCAAGTAAATGCATTCAGGGCCACTGGAGCCCAGCCCAAATTATCCTGCACATCATTCAAAAAGAAATCCTTCCAGGACAACTGCTTATAAAAGCAGACAACACCACAGTTGTGGTACATAAGCAAGTAGGGGGGAAACCATTCTTACCCACTCTGCAGGTTAGCCATGGTGAGGTGGAACACCGCCTTGAGCAACCAAGTGCATCTACAAGCTCAATTCCTGCCAGGAAACAAAATTCACTGGCAGACAACTTGAGCAGAAATCTCCTAGACCCACATGAGTGGAAATTGGAGCCCAACACCTTCAACCTTTTGATCCAGAGGTGGGGAACACCGGAGGTGGACCTGTTTGCCTCCCCTGAGAACCAGCAGTTCAGCATATTCTGCACCAGGAACCCTCACAGCAGGACTTGGAAGGTGGATGCCCTATCCTTTCAATGGGAAAACCTCTCAATTTATGCCTTCCCCCTCTGCCTCTCCTCTCAAAAGTACCACTCAAGATAAAACAGAATAGGCCAAGGGCAATTCTTATTGCCCCAGACTGGCCACGCCAGCACTGGTACCCACTCTTGTGCAGTCTGACAACAGTGCTACCCTGGCACCTTCACCAGACTCCTACCCTGCTATCCCAGCAGGAGGGACAGATTTTGCATCCACAATTGCAATCCCTGAACCTTGCAGCCTAACTTATCCCTTGAATGCACCACCAACAACCTTCAGTAAACAGTTGCTGGACGTCATTCTAGAAACCAGAAGACCTAGTACTAGGAAATCCTATGCTGAAAAGTGGAGAAGATATTCTTGGAATCGGTCTCAAGAGAAGGACACAGCAGTGCCCTCCTTACCTCTTATCCTGAATTACCTAACAGAACTACTCCCCAGAGGCCTATCCCCCTCCATTAAGATTCATGCCTCTGCCATCTCTGCTCATAATACTGAGCCACCTCTATTTTCTCACCCTCTCAAACAGTTCCTGAGAGGGGTTAACAATTTAAGCCCCCCTAGGAGAGCTCTCACCCCTGTCTGGGACCTTAACTTTGTACTGGGAAAGCTCATGCTTCCCCTTTTGAACATGCAGCTTCAGCAGAGTTAAAATTCCTCTTGGAAAATAGCCTGCTTTTAGCCATAACTTCAGCAAGGGGTGTCTTGAGTTATTGGAGCTAATGGCTGTAGAACCATTCACTATTTTCCATGCTGACAGAGTTTCCCTCAGGACTTAACCCATCCTTTATGCCTAAGATGGTGTCCAGTGTGGCTCTGAACTAATCCATCCATTTGCCTACCATCTTCCCTAACCCTCAGAATAAAGGGGAAAGGATCCTGCACTCGGATGTGGACAGACACCTCAGGTTCTACCTTGACATGACTAAACCTTTCAGAAAATCTGACCAGCTGCTAGTCAGCTTTGCTACAGGGGCAGAGAGGGTAAGGCTATTTCAAAGTAAGCTATTTCCAAATGGATAGCACACTGCATACATTTCTGCTACAAACACCATGGAAAACCTACCTCACAGGGGATCAGACCACATTCCACTAGGGCTACTTCCACCTTTACAGATTCTCAGGGGAGTCCCTACCAGGGACATTCTGGAAGCTGCAACCTGGAGTTCTGTACACACCTTCACCAAGCATTACCACTTAAATCCAGAGTTAGATTTGCTACAGCAGTCTTGCAGGGCCTACTAGCCAGCCCTAACACTTCTTGATTGCCTCCGCCCTTCCTCAGCTTTGGGAATCAACCCAAGTGTGATGACTGCAGTAGTGAATCACTAAACATCGTACAGTGGTGTACACTTAACATAAATGTAGATGTTTTGAGTGTATTCACTGTTGCAGTCCTGGTTTCCCTCTCTCCAGCCCCCTGGCTTTCTCTTTCTACCTCTCCTCTTTATGGCCATTCTTAATGGCATTGGTATTTACTTTTTGCTGGTGGTGTTCCCCACTAGCTTCATATTTGGGGGCTCTTGACATTTGGGGCAAGAAAAACTGATGTAATGGTGTCCACTGCCTGTTTTATACCCCTGACATGGAAGAAGCGACTGTGTCCGACACAGAAATCCTAAGACTCTGGTATTCGGGCCGACTGAGGGCTACCTGCAGGCAGATAACCCAAGTGTGATGACTGCAACAGTGAATACACTCAACATCTACATTTATGGTAAGTGTACACAACTGTATTTTTTTTTCCAGGTAGCTTTTGAATAACACTGAGATGATTGCTCCAAAATTTAGTTTAGCTAATTTTTGAAGAAATAAAAGGATTTGAGGTTTCAAATATTGTAGACTGTCGTTCATGAATCCTTCCATATTGCTAAGAATATCGGATATAGAAAAAAAGGCAGTCTTATTAAATACGTTTTGGAATTTGTCTGATAAGATGCTGTATTAATTGCATTTGAAGAGCTGTTTATGTACAAATTTTTCAAATGTTTTTTTTAAGAGCAGATGTTTGCTATGAGTCTATAAGGTGTCCAGGCCTAAAGACTGCACACATTTAAGTGGGATTATTGTGACATTTGAAAAGGGGTGCTAAATGTTAGTGTGATGGCTTGTATATAAATATCCTAGGACTGGAGATAAAGTGCAGCCATTTTTAGGAAGGCTGGATGTAGTTTGGTGTAAGTAGTTAAAAGGTTTGATAGTTTAATCAGGTTTTCCTTTTGTATTACTTACTTATATTTTACATTTTAATGGGCATAACTACAGGTATATAGCATAGTGAGATTTTGTTGATTAGGACTAGAGCCAATATATTTGAGCCCCTGGATGTGAAGTGAGCTGCCATTAATGAAATGTAGTAAGTGTTGTGTACTTTGTGATTTGTGTTAAGTTCCCAAGTTAATGAAAGGGTAGTGGAAATTCCCCTGGGGAATAACGTTAGATTGGGGGGAGGGGGGGGGGCAACTCCAGTTCTAGATGTGCCTTGGGAGTTGCAAATGGCATGGAGGGGCTATGATAGGCTGTATTGTGGTACAGATCTTTGACATTGAGTTGTATATGGAGGAGCTCAAGGTCATTGCCCTTCTGTAGGCTTCTAGTGATTTGTGGACATGCCTCTAACACCAGATGTTTTTTGTCAATGGATTTGAAAGATTGATGGTAATTAAAACTTGGCACCACAGTGATATTGCTGCAGTGAAATCATGTTTTGGTAACTTTAGATATTTATATTTTTGAGGGGCTGGAAAGTCTGTAGGAAGGACGACTTTAAGCTTGTAATTGTTGAGCAGTGCTGCATATTAGTCTTTATTTTTGTATGTCTGTCGTTGAGGCGATCGACTCCCACTATGGGGAAGAAAATGCTTTGGCCAATATACGACAGCCATAGGGAAAGAGTTACAGGCTGTACTTTAACAAAGCAGAGGGGGTGCTCAACCAGCTTGTCCCAGGCTACTATATATTGGACTTCCTTAGCTTAGTACCAGTAACTAAGCAAATTATCTGTTTGTACTGTCATCTTTCTTGGTGGCGATGGGACACGGCTCAAGATTAATTTCATACATTCTCTGCTACATTTTAAGAGCTCCATCATGTCCTTCGTATTATTCAAGATGGTGTGTCAAGTCCTTCACTCCCAAGTGCGCAGTGACAAAGTTACATGTGCACCTTTGTTGAAGGGACTTGCTGTATGTAGCAGCATGGTAGATTCTGACACCATCCTGTCATCGCTCAGCCTGGTAAGTAGTGCATCCATGTCACTATGCAGCAGTCTGTGACTGTGTTATCTGATGTGTTGACTTGACCTTGCTACCTTACAGGTGTTGGCTTACCAGCTGAGTGATCCTTTTTGCTATGCTACTGTTTTCTCTGTAGTTGCTGTTTGCTTGTAAATGTGATTGTTCTATACATTCGACTTGCATCTTGGAGGCCTTTGATGTTTGGGTAGGGATTTCTTAAGGACCTTGGCAAAAGATGGCCTGTTTGCTGATTAAGGAAAAGGTGTGCATGGTTAAGGGAGGTGGATTGTCAGTATTTAATCTGGTGGGTACTACTAGTACGTTTGGAGGAGTATCTGATCTCCTCTAGTAGTAAGTACTTGAATCTCAGATTTAGCTAGTGGAAGAAGCAAATATAGTTTTAAACATGAGACAAGTACATTGCCTGAAGTTGCCTACCTATAGATTTGGGAGGCTTGCAACGTCATGGCTTGTAGTGCCTGATGTGTAAGGAGTACACTGAGTTTTCTTGTAGGGAAGGGGGTTTCTGTGATTAGTTAGTCAATAAGGTTTCTTAGTGAAGTAAGACGCTACGATAGAGGGAAAAGCCAAAAAGTGAAGTAGGATTATAATTCTAACAGAACAGTAGGTGCACCATTGCCGTAGAATGGTTTGGTAGGTCCAGTTTAGCACAATTGGACAGCTACAGATGAAGTCAGACTTAAATTTTTCCATTTTTGAGTCTTGCTTTGTTTGTACAAGTAGGGAGTTGCAACACAAGTAGCAGCAGTAGTGAAATTACAATGCGGGTAGTCTTAGCAAATGGGTATAAGCACTGTAATGGCTAGGCAGTTTAACAGGACAAGGCTGCATCAGTTACTCACAAGTACCGGAATGGCAATCAGTGCATCAGTAGCTGCATTTTAAAATACAGTAGAATAATAGAACGCTTATGGACAGCGGCAGTCAATATTCAGTGCACAGGCACAAATCCATGCCACCCTCTTGCTAGTAGGGGTCATATATTGGTTAAAATCCGGTTATATTGGCTAGACTTGTAAGGATAGTTAAACCATTAACCTAGTAATAGTTCCGATGAGCTTATGAAGCGCAATTTTTTTGAGTAAAACCATGATGAGCACCAATTGTGCTCTGGTGCCACAAAAGTAGTATTTTAATTATAGTGCAGTTCGCAGCAGAATCATTTTAAGGCAATAACTTTCTGAATACTGGAAAAAAATAGTTTAGTTTCAAATGCAACCACAGCAGACAAGTAAGAGAAATGACTCCATTTGTCTCTTGATGCCACAAGTAAGTCAAATGGGGCAGAGTACAATATACCTCCAGCAAGAGCAGAACTCTTGCACTAGATGTAATTTTATTGTGGTGCATGAAATACTTCAGTGGTATTGCAAGTAAGTTATTTTTGCGGAAACTTTTTTTAAAGGTTTGGCACAATGCTGAAAGTGGCATAAGTGCATTTATTGTGGAAGAACCAGAAGGAAAGTCTGTCGCACAGGAGGTACCACACACTGATTTTATTGGAAAACAAATCACTCCTCAAACTAGCGTGATCTCTGATAAAAAACGAAAAGTAGTTGAGCAGTAGAATTGTTTCACATTTGTTTTCGTACATATAAACTGGACTTTTTTTCAGAACATAGCCTCAATTCATATTGTAAGATTATGCGGCCTCAAAGCAAGAATACTTGAATACATTTTAATTACATATTGACTCCTACTCAAGTCCAACTTAAATCATAAATACACATTTAGATTTTTCTTTAATACATTTAATACAGTCAAGTCTTACAATCTAAGAAAATTTTAAAAATGAATTTTAAGAATTTAAAAAGCATTTATATCAAATGCACAAATATCAATTCAAGTCTGTTGAAGGTACTTGAAAATGTATGTGTGCATATAATATGTAAAGTATGTGTGTGCACACACACATACATATATATATATATATATATATATATATATATATATATATATATATATATATATATATATATATGCACATAAACACGTGCATGTATTTATATATGTGTATAAAGAGAATTTTTATACACCATATATACACACACGTATGTATGAGTGTGCAAGTGCTGTAGGTGTTTGTATATGTGTGATGTGTGTGTTTGTGTCAGGGACTGTGTAAAGTCTAGGTGCGAGTTTGCTGTCTTTTCCTCTTTTTGCAATCTGAGTTGGTATATAGAAATGGGGGAGTGTGGGACAGAGTGGGCTTGCCCCCCTGCTTTTATATATTATAGATTTGTGTTTGTGTGTTTTGTTGTGGTATGGGTTGGATGATGTGTTGTGTGGTGCATGGTGTGTTTGTGTGTGATTGTGTTTCGTGGTTTTAGGCTTTCGGGATTTGGAACGTTCGACTTTATGGTCTCAGTATTGACATTTGAGGTTTCAGTATTTCGAGTTGGTGAATCCATTATGTGTAAGTGTGTGTGTAAGTGTGTGTGTAAGTGTGTGTGTGTGTGTGTGTAAGTGTGTGTGTGTGTAAGTGTGTGTATATATTTATATACACATATATGTATGTATATATGTGTATGTGTATATAGTGTGTGTGTAAGTGTGTGTATGTATATATAGTGTGTGTATATATGTATGTGTGTGTGTATATATGTATGTGTGTGTATATATATATATATATATATAGATATATATATATATATATATATATATATATAGTGTGTGTGTGTGTGTGTGTATATATATATATATATATATATATATATATATATATATATATATAGTGTGTGTATGTAGATATATAGAGATGTGTGTATGTATAGATATATATGTGTGTGTGTGTAATATGTATGTGTAGATATCTATATAGATGTGCGTGTGTGTAATCACACACATTAGATGTGCGTGTGTGTATAATCACACACATTAGATGTGCATGCGTGTGTGTAATCACACATTAGATGTCGCGTGTGTGTAATCACACATTAGATGTCGGTGTGTGTAATCACACATTAGATGTCGCGTGTGTGTAATCACACACATTAGACGTGCGTGTGTGTAATCACACACATTAGATGTGCGTGTGTGTAATCACACACATTAGATGTGCGTGCGTGTGTGTAATCACACACATTAGATGTGCGTGCGTGTGTGTAATCACACACATTAGATGTGCGTGCGTGTGTGTAATCACACACATTTGGGGTTTTTAA